>NW_027069735.1:758451-931711 GCF_002906115.3 Quercus suber
ATTGTATACTCTTTCATACGTATAGCGCAACCTAATCCTTGTTTTCTGAAGTTTCTAATCTCTTTCCCCTGCCTCCCATGGGAATATATAAATAATAAGAAATTAACTCTTGACAGTGATATTTGTTGAATACGTAAATCCTAGATGTCAAAATATGAGGAGTTCGTCCATGAAAAGCATCTCACGAAGTGAAGCATATGCCCCGCACATGACTGGAATGCGAAGAGTCAGGACAGGATGGAGACAGTTGGTTTTCGCAAGTATCTCACGGGTAAGGCCTTCCCGCGAGACACCCGCAAAATATTCTGTTTTGCCAGATTGTCCCATCTGATAAACACTTTCTGTTCCCATACTATATATACCCATATTACCCACATATGTTGAGGAGTGCTTTTGAGAGAAAACCCTATCCATAAAACTTGAGAGTTAGAGATTGTTATACTCAAATTTCTCTACACAATTGCATGTGGATTTTCCTCAACTCCTACTTGTCCATTTCCATACCTGAAAGCTCAAAAATGTGTTGAAAACACAAGAGCTATTTAGACCCCCAAATTAAAGTTATGGCTTGATAGATTTTACACTAACTTAATACTAAATGCGAAATAGTGTAATAGAATGTAAAAGAGTAGGGAAGAGAGATGCAAACGCAAGATAACATGCCGATGTGTTATCAAAGAGAAACTAAAGAACTCGGTGAAAAACCTCTCCGCCGCCCTCCAAGCGGTAATCGATCCACTAGACAATCAGTCGGGATACATGGGTTAGCAAGAGACCCTCCAAGTCTAATCTATCTGATGTACCTAAGCCCTCCAAGCTCTTACTCCAACAAGGCTTCTCGGAACCGTGTCTTGTCTAGCTTTCCAAATCTCGCAACAAGCTCCATGTTGCATCTGCCATCCTTGGCTTCTTCCAATGCTTCCTAGTAGCACCAAAACCTCACTTGACACTTTGAAAGGGTGTGGTAAGTGTTTGGACTATCAACGTCACAATGGTATGGAAATGGAGAGGTAGGAGTTGAGGAAAATCCACAAGCAATTGTGTAGAGAAATGTGGGTATAACAATCTCTAACTCTCAAGGTTTATGGTTAGGGTTTTCTCTCAAAAGCACTCCTCAACATTTGTGGATAATGTGGATATATATAGTGTGTGTATAGAAAATGTGCATCAGATATGACAGTCTGGCAAAACAAAATGTTTCACAGGTATCTCGTGGGAAGGCCTTACCCGTGAGATACTCGCGAAACAAAGCCGTCTCCATCCTGTCCTAACACTTTGCATTCCAGCATGTGCCGGTCACATGGATCACTTTGCGGGATGCTAAGTCATGAGCTACCCGTGAAAACCTCTTCAGTCTTCACTCTCTCTCTATCACACAACCCTTACAATTAAATCCCACAATAAATACAAGGTACAAAATATTGAATAAAATTACAATTAAATTTGGTACGGAATAAAAGCCAACAAAATACATAATTGTAAATTACAACTTTAAAATCTCCCCCTTTGGCTATTCCGTGAAAAAACCCCTAAAACAGACTCTAGACTTAAACATGAGTTTGGGAACAGTGGCAAAACTCACTCTCACCTAATCTAGAAGCTGTGAAGCACTTGCACATATATACCTGTAACCTGAAACATTTGCACTCGAACAAAAATTTCATTAAGCTTATGACAAGTTGAATACATGGCATGTAGATGAGCAAGTAAAATGCGATCAAGTTTGTAAACACTATAAACATGTAAGCATATTTTGATCAAACAAGAACAATCATTAAAGAATGACTACAATGAACATTTAGCTAGTAAATGCTCATCCAAACATGTAATGCAATTAAGAACAATCCCAATGATTAATTGCATGTCTAACACTCAACCAATGCAAAATACACGACGTATTTGCATCTAGGAAACAAGATCCTACTAGGGCACAAGAGTAAGGCACTTAAGACGTATTAGTAATATCTTAAAAGTACAAAAAAAAAATGCTACAAAGCATTGAGATGATCACAAATACTAAATATAAACTAAAATTAAAACAGAGTATTAAATCTTTAAAAGAAAGCAATAAAGACAACTAAACAAGAGATATAAACACTAAAACAATTGAAACCAAACATAAATAGTGCTAAACTGCCTGAATGAACCAATGTATCTAAGTTTAAACTCTGTCTATGCTCTGGTCCCCCTAAAACATTTCTCCCCCTTTTTGATCGGAATGGCCAAAGAGGCTAGAACTTATCAGACTTTGAATCTGATCCCTATTGCATAGGTAAATCATCGATCTCTGAGGATAGGGTAGTGATTTGGCCCTAAATATAGGCAAACTGGTTCATGGTGTGCTACACATGTGAGTTAAGCACGATAGACATCTGGTCCATTTTAGTTAGGAGATGATCAAGTCTGTTTGATCCTCGTGTTGGTGCTGAAGATGATGGCTAAGCTGAAGTCTCTAGAGCAGCAGTGAATTTGTCAATCTCCTCCTCTGTATCACCACCCTCTAAACCATAGTAAGGTCACTCAAAAGTTTGAGCCTTGATTTTGTAATGAGGCCCATTATGAGTGAAGGGAATAACATGACTATTCTGAAATTCTACTTCTCAATGCTTTTCTTTAAAAGGTGAAAGATGTGTCCACATATATCAATCTCTTTGTGAGTAAAGAGATCGTATAAAAAGATTGTCCTTGGTGACCGGATATAGATTATGGATCATCACACATGTGCACAAGGGAAAACAAAATAGAAAAGAAACATGTGCACAAACACAAACAGAATACACAACTTGATTAGATTCAAGTTAGTCTAAAACGTAAGTAAAACACTTAAAAACAGAGCATACAAACTGAAAACAACATTCTATAATTGATGGAACATGTAAACATAAACACAATGAATGAAGTTAAGTGACTGTGCATGTGTGTGTATGTGCTGATGCATGTGAGTGTAGCATGAGGTGCATAGGGTGTGCTTAGGGAATGCCTAGTGTGTGCCTAGAAGGTGCATGGCATGGCATTATAAGGCACAAAATGGGCACAGTCTGTAAAACACACACCCATTGACCAAAACATGTTAAACATGTTCAATCAAGAATAACCTAAGCAATGGAGCTCATTTGAGTCCACTACAACACAAAAATGTCACATGGACATTTTGTCAAACACTTAACATACAACAGTGCACTACACCAATGAACAATGCATAAACAAGATAAATTTTGCCTCAATACATGTTAAGAATGCCACATGGGGCCAACACAGACACAAACACATTAAATAGGACTCAGCCCAATCAAAATTTTGAAAATTTTTTCACAAAAATAAGAACCCCAACCCCTTTTTCTAAAATTCCCAATTTTCAAAACCCTAAGCTAAAATCTGCATAATCTAAGTAGAAAAGATGAAAAGAGTGTTTAAAACACATACCTTGAAATGATTGAGCAGAGATTATCTTGAAAAAATGGGTTTTTTTAAGGAAAATGAGACATGGGTTGAAAGGGTTCGAGAAAGGCAGTGCGAGGGAAATGAGAGAGTGTTTGAAAAACTATCACATCTACCTTATAAAACTGAAAACACGTGTTTTTCGTGGATTAGGCAGTCGTGAGATTAGTTTCGAGACACACTGAAGCTTTTGCGAGAAGCCTTTAGTCGCGAGACAGTCGCGATAGCCTCTGTATAAGATTGAGCAATTTCCAGTTTTTGCCTAAAAACCATTTCTCGAGAAGTATTTAGTCGCGAAATACTCGCGAGGCAGTAGCGAGACTCTTTGTATGAAAATGTGACTTTTTAATTTCCCTTAAGCACATTTCGCGGGAAGCTCTAAGTCGCGAGCTTCTCGTAAAACAGCCTTTGAACTAGTTTTTGAAGAAAAACATAAAAATGTATTTTGAACAAAAACTAAAATCACGAAAGTATAAAAACACTTTCGAAAACTTATAAAGCACTCAAAAAACTTTTTGGGTTTGATCAGCAAGTACTTGAGCAAACACATCACATTTGAACATGTACAATCACACAAACAAGATAAGCATTAATTGAATCAAAGTCTTATGTGTTATGGGTGAGTATCAAATGTGGAATAGTTCTTAGACCAGAGTGAAGTTTCAATGATCAATTCAATCAAGTCGTACAAAACTGGTACTAAGTCAAGTGGACTATCTCAATTATAGAAATGAGCATATATGACCTCCCATAAAAGAATGATTACAAGACAAAAAGGATTTTCATTTGGCTTCTGCATAAATTATAACATTTGATCCTTTTTGGATAATACATCTCTTTTTGAGATCGGTGCTTGAAATTTTTGATATTTCAACACTAAGAGTTAGCCTTTGGCTTTTTAAGCACCATACGTTTCAATACAAAAGTCGCTTTTCCTTTTTCCTAGTCAAATACTAGTATGTGTGACAGACTTTTGTAGCTCTTAATCTCTTTACATTTGGAGATTTACATGTGGTAAGCACTATTGCAAAAACATAAAAGTAAAGGTGGGAAGATATATAGGCACAAGTGTATGCAAGTATCAAGACCATCTCATTCATGACAAGCTTGAAGATCTATTTACAAAAATCACATATAGTTTTCAAGATTTCTCCCACACAGATATATGTGCATACATAACAAACTAAGCTCAAAAATGCACTATGCCATTAGTACAAAGGTGCTAGGCCAAACTCACATGTGATACACACAACACAAGCGATCAAACTTTTTGAAGATTTTTCAATTTTTATGGGTTTTTAAATTTTTGAACACACTTAAAAACAGAACAAGTAAAGTAAGATCAACAAAAAAAAGGTATGAACCAAAACAATTAAAAGAAACGTGCTTTAAACCAAAAGCAATTGACAAAAATTGAATTATGCATGTAATGGTGCATGAACATATGCCTTTAAACATTGGAAGTATTAATGCATGAACATAGGAGGTGATCATGCATGAGTATCCTTCTTCACCCACACGTCATGTGCGTTTGGGGTGATATCCCTATAGGATTGGGTACAAGTGTTATGGCCTTTAAACCTTTTGGAAAAGCTTGCCAAACAGATGGTGAATGCATCAATCCTTCTCATCACATCCCTCACTTTGGAATCCCCATCTCGACCTCTTGATTACTCAATAGCCCAATTCCTTTTGTCATTTCTTAGTCCTCTTGACCTCTGATCACTGGCATTCTTCAATGCCCTTATCTTATGACAATTTGTTCTGGTGTGTCCTTGAAGTCCACAGTGATGGTAGAAGTGGTTTGTTCTCGGACCTTTTTGTGATTTTGAAAGTGATTTCCCTCGAACCTTAGGCTTGACCACTGATTGGTTAGGAGGCTTATTCAACACCCATTGGTCAGTCACATTCCTCTTCTTTTCTGGCTTCACTTTCTCAGCCTTTGTGGTAGCTACGATCAGTTATTTGGCTTTTAAAAACTTCACTTCCTTGGATACATTGACAGCTAAACTACTTTCTCCAGTATATCCCAATCCGCTTTTATTAGAGAAAGGTTTTTGATGAGCAAGGACTTCATCAAGCTTTTAGGAGGAAACACGCTCTACTTTAGCATTGGCTTGAACCACCTCAAGCTCAAGGAATTTTATCTTTGAGTAGGCTTCTGTCAGTTCTCCATTCAGCATCTCTATCTCATATTTGGCCTCCTTATATCGCATGAGAAGACTTCTATAATCTTCCTCTGCCCTCTTCATCTTTTTAACATCTGCATTAGCCACTTTTACATATTTACTCGTCTTCTCAAGGAGAGAATTATAGGTTTGTTGTAGTCCCACTATTTCTTCTTCTTCCTTATCATCAGACTCCTCAACTATCTCAATAGACTCCAATTCAGTGTGCTCACCAAGCTCTTCCACTAGCACAATTAAATCTTCTGAAGATTCCATATGAGCAATGGTCATGAATACAGAGAAGTTTCCCTATTCATCATAGCTTTCATCTGAATCTGAATTAGAGGAATCAGAATCACTAAGAGTAGGGGCATACACCTTGGCCTTCCCTCTAAGATAATTAGGACATTCCTTCTTGAGATGTCCACGGCCATTGCATTCATAACATACAATGCCTTGAGAGGATTGAGAATCCTTCCCATCTTTTTTCTTAAACTCCTTCCTATCACCTTTGGAGGATGAAAACTTCTACTGAACGGTTTCCCACTGTTCTTCATCTTTAGAAATTTTCGGAAGTTCTTTGCAAGAAATGCTACCTCCTTCTCCACATCATCTTCTTCGGAGGAATCATCCATTCTCTCGGTGATGGTTTTAAGAGCAAGAGATTTACTTGACTTATGAGAAGGCAGTCCTAGCTCATATGTTTGGAGAGATCCAATGAGCTCTTGGATTTTGATCTCATCCAAATCTTTACTTTCCTTCTATAGCTGTGACTTTTGATTGGAAGCTCTCCGGCAATGATCGAAGAATTTTCCTCACTATCTTTGAGTCCTCTGTTTTCTCACCCAAGTTCAACTTGCCAATAACCACCTCATTCAGCTTGCTATAGAATGAGTCGAATGACTCTTCTTCACTCATTTTCAGCTCTTCAAATCGGGTGGTTAGCATCTACAACTTAGTACCCTTTACCTTCTTCGTGCCTTCATAGGTGGTCTCCAATATCTCCTAAGCTTCCTTGGCAACTGTTATGTGAGAAATCCTATGAAACTCGTCTGGAGAAACACCATAAAAAATTGCATTCAAAGCTTTACTATTAGCATTAGCTGCCGCAAGTGCTGCCTTATCCTAAGTGGATTTAGTGGCCTCCGACCTAGTCCATCCTAATTCTACTACATCCCAAACAGTATCATCAATTGAACACAAGAATGCCCTCATTCGGACTTTCCAAAAGGCATAGTTACTACCATCAAAACATGCTGGAACATTTAAAGATTGAGACCGATCCATCTCAAACGGGGTCAATGATCACACTAAGGTAATTAAATTACAACTTCACAATACCATGCAAAGGTTGATAGCCCAAACACTTACCACACCCTTTCAGAGTGTTTAGTGAGGTTTTGGTTCTGCTAGGAAGCATTGAAAAAAGCCAGGCTTTAGTGGATGCAATTGGGCGTATTGCTGGATCTGGAGAGTTAGACAAGACACGGTTTCAAGAAGCCTTCTTGGAGTAGGGGCGTGGAGGGCTTAGGTGCATCAGGTAGTTTAGGCTTGGAGGGTCTCTTGCTAACCCATGTATCCCAACTGATTGTCTAGTGGATCGATTACCACTTGGAGGGCGGCGGAGAGGTTTTTCGCTGAGTTCTTTGATTTCCTTTTCGATAACACATCGGCGTGTTATCTTGTGTTTGCATTCTTTTGATGAATATGGCTTAGAAATCCACTCGCATTTACTCTATTCCGCACTTAATTTAAGTTAGAATAAAATCAACCGAGCCATAATTTTAATTTGGGGTCTAAACAACTCTTGTGTTTTTACACAAATTCAAACTTTCAATTTTTTTTTTCAACTAAAAACGGATCTGCATCTTCATTAGATGCAAATCTGAATTTTTCTTAAGTCAAAAATGGATATGCATCTTCCTTAGATGCAGATCTGAATTTTTCTTAAAACAAAAATGGATTTGCATCTTCCTTAGATGCAAATCTAAACTTTTCTTAAATAAAAAACGAATCTGTATCTTCCTTAGATGTAGATTCTAATTTTCCTCAAGTTAAAAACTGATCTGCATCTTTATTAGATGTAGATCTGCATTTTTTTCCAAATTAAAAACTGATCTACATTTTCGTTAGATGTAGATCTGATTTTTTTTAACATAGTAGATTTAAAAAAAGAAAAAAAGAAAAATAGAAAAAAGAAAAGAAAAAAAAAGGGATCATGAATGGTTGTATTTGTTTTATTTAGTACACAAAGCATAAATTTATTTTATGAATGAAATCCTCTTCTCAAGAAATCTTTTTCATATTTTTTTACACATACAAAAGCAAATCTAATTTTTTTAAATACACAAATTTGATTTTTTTTTATTATTATCACAAAACAGATCTGATCTTTTACAAATCAAAAACCATTTTTTCTTAGTTCTCACAAAACAAATCTGATCTTTTGCAAAACAAAAAAAACCATTTTTTCTCAGTTCTCAAAAAACAGATCTGTTATATTTTCAAACCAAAAGATTTTGTTTTCTTTAATAAGCACATATCTAAATTTTTCTCTTCAAAAAACCATTTTTTTTTTCAAGTTCTCAAAAATAGATCTGATTTTTCTAAACCAAATTCAATTTTTTTACAACACAGATCTGAATTTTTTTTTACAAAGAAGAGGATGCATTCATAAATAAACTTGTGTGATTTAGTTTTTATTTTTTATTTTTTATGTGTGCAACATATCATTCATGTCATGCATAAAGGGGTACATAGGTCATGAGAGTCTAAAAGACTAGACTCTGTCTGGGCAAAATGGGTGCCTAACACCTTTCCATTCCGTAACCTAGCCTTCGAATTTAGAGTCTTTAGATAGGTAGACCTAGACTTTATCTTTATCTTTATTTATTTTGGGTAGATTTTAATTAGGAAAAAAAGCCATGTATTTTTGGTAGTTTGTAACTAGGACCCAAAGCCATGTAATTTTCAATTGATCAAACTTGTATTTTTTTACTCAATCAATGAAATGAAACAATTTAGTCATGTATAGTTATATTTAGTTTTTCTTATTTTTCTGTATAAAAAATAAGTAGTGACTTCACACCACTTGCCCAAATAGAGAGGTGCTCTAAAAAACACTCTAAAAATCTCTCTTTTTTTGAGAGGCACTTGGCGGTCTCTCACAATGCCCTAGGGAGTTTGTACTTCACTCCAACTTATCAACCGGGGATATTCCCATCTATAAATAGAGGAAGGACCCTCGATTTCAAAACACTTCAACATTCGAGCCTTTTGAAGAGCTTTTTGAGAAGGAGCTAATAGGTGATTGCTGATTTTTTTGTTAATCACAACACTCTTTCCCCTCAAAAGCAGAAAAATTTTAGCTTTTAAAGATCTAAAATTATTTCGAATTAATGTCTAACCACCTCTATAAATCCTAAACATAAAGTAGTCATTTAAAAGCATTTATTATGCTAGCATATTTATTGATAGACATTTAATAAATTAACTAGAAAAAAAATTTTCGCCAGGTATATTTTATGAGTGTTAAGAGATCATAAGGAAGTATACTTAAAGCTATAGAATTAACTAGGTGCATTTATTAATGTAAGAAAAATAAAATAAAGCAAATAATTTTTTATTTTTTTTTAAAGAATTATGTTTAGTGTAAGACATTTGATAACTATGAATTTAATTTAGTAACCAAAGCCCTAAAGGTTTCTCATCAAAAAAAAAAAAAAAGCTGTAATGGTCAAGACATTTAATTCTTTATTAAGTAATTTTTTATTTATTTTTCATATATATATATATATAAATATAATACACATATGAGACAACTAAAACGAATTTGTCAGTGTAAGCAATTAAATCATTAACACGTGTTTTTTTTTTTTTTTTAATTTAATAATGAACATTACAAGTTTACAATTTATAATTTGAGTATTTATTAATCTTTAACTTGTGCCCTTAATGCACTCACTAACATAACCAATAACTAAACTATAATAGTTTTATTGTTAGGTATACTTAATGGGATGAGGCTTAGGTCCAGCGCATGTAGCACTGGACCTGTTAAGATGATGACATGTGTTCAAAAGTGGACACGTGTTATAATCTTAGCGGGTCGGTGCAACTGGACACTGGATCCAAACCTCACCCTACTTAATGAATATCAAGGCATTTTATAAGTAGAAATAGTAAATACTATAACATTAACTAGAGGTATACTTAATGAGTATCAAGGCATTTTATGAGCAAGTGTAGTTAATGCTATAGCATTAACTATATGTAGTTATTACTGTGAGACAAATTCATAAATGTAAGTATTATAAGAACATATTTATTGCAAGAAATTTAATGTCTAAATTTAGAAAGAGAAGAGTTAATGGATGCCCTAAAAAAATTTGTTTAAGTAATTTATTTTTTAACAGTTTTTTTTAATATTTCCCATAAAAATGATATTAAAACTTTATTAAAATGGTCTATTAAGAGATATCATATGGGCACTCATTAACCGGACCCATTTAGAAAAAATATTTTCAAATACAATTAATGAGACAAGATATTAAAATGAAAGTATACTTAATGTTGGGCATTTACTACACATATTTATTAAGACTTTTATTAATGAGTGTAGAAAATGAAAATTGGGGAAATTGCGGTGACATATTCTGAGGTTTAGTAAACTTACACTAGCGTCCTCCCACTTTTATTTTTTTTATTTTGAAACAAACACTCCCCTTGTTTCAAACTTGGAGACTTGAACTCTGACTTTTACCTCCATACTCCATAAACACTTATACTTGTAAAGTGACCATCTTGTCACTGGTGCGCGGTAGTTCGCTCACTTTTCTAAATAAACTACCATCACCACTTTAGTAGCTTATAATTGTGAAATCCACAAACATAATTGAAATTTTAATTTAGAAAACTTACATATTTTCTATTTTATCACAGTTTCCAAATAAATTTACCATTTTTGTATCTATAATTAATGGTTTAAAAAGGGAAAAGAGAATTATTTTTTAATCAAAATTCAGTAAAAGAAAAACATCAAGAAATCAATATTGCAACATTCAAAATAACCCAGAAAAGAAAGAGTTAGATTCAAGTTACACCTGGTGTAACTCTATGTAATGTTACACCACCCAATAACTTGTTACTGAATTAATATTTTAAAAATCCAGCCGTTGAATTATATGTTCTATATGTTCTTAACATGCATGCCAATTTTCATATCAATTAGATGTTATTTACCATTTGATCTATAAATTCATCTTTTATGCATTATTTTAAACTACAAAAATTTGAATTTTAATAATTGATTGATGACATGGCTATTAATCTTTGATCACCTTAAAATTTGCAAGTATGAAGAATACACAAAGATAATGTAATTTAACGGTGGATTTGTCAATATTCGCATCCAATTAAAAAATATTGAGTGATGTAACATTGCTTAGAGTTACACCAAGTGTAACTTGAATCCAACCTAAAAAGAAAATATAAGATTACCCACCAAAAAACAACTCTGAAGAATATTATATAAACCTTAAGGTGAAGCACTAGTTTTCCTTGCTTAACAAATTTGAGTCTAATCCAAAGCTATCCAAAAAAGTACGAGAAGCTTTCACATAATTCATCAATTTGCAACACTGTACTTTCTTATTGTATGTTTATCAAAGCCAATGAAGGGCAAAGGTGAATGATATTTTGGAATGGTTCATCAAAAAAAAATATTTTGGAATGGCAAAAGCTCAGTGGCGGCTCTATGATTTTTTTCTAGTGGGGTCAGTAAGAACAAAGAAGATGAATATTGAGTAAGTGATAGATTTTGCAATTTATTTGGTTTTCTTATTACAAATTTTTCCACAGTGCTGGAAAGAAAACAAAAAATAAACTATAAGTTCATTTGATATATTGTTTCTTAATACAATAAACATATTACTTATCGTTGCTAAGATTAAATTCTAGAAATTATCTATTGTTTCTAAATACAATAAACATATTAATCATTGTTGTTATAATTGAACTTTAATAATTATTGCTTAAATTCTTTTATCTATTAGTTTATGTCTTTACTCATTACAATTATTTTATTTACCAATTCAATACAACTTTGACAACGATTGTTCTTTATAATTATATTGATAAAAATTTTGTTGTGTTTATATTTGCATTTATCTTCACTCAATCATACCTTTGTCCCATGTGCATTGTTTATTTTTTATTTTATTATACTTTTTTAGAATCAGCCATGTCTAACTATTTAATTGTTTTTTAGTGTAACATTTCCTGTTTAAAAAAGCTAAAATAATGTCAAAAGGATCATATTTAAGCTTATTTCAATTGAACACTAAAAAAATTTGGGTCAGGAGGTTTAAAATTTTATTTTAAATTATCAAAATAAATTATTTTGAAATTACTATACATAATTCTTCTTCTTCTTTTTTTCTTTTTTTTTTTTGCCAGCTCAGGGGGTTTATTTGAACCCCCTAAGCTTCACTTGCCGCCACCCCTGCAAAAACTCCTTGCCTCGCTTGACTCTCCTATCCCACTCTATACTATGCAGATTTTTCCCACCTTGAAGAAGTGATGGGGGCAAGGATGAGTTTTCCGCGCTTGCCTCAACCCTGCCCCTACCCTGAATGTATATACACATAATTTATTTAATATATTTATAAATTAAATATTTTTTATACGTGATATGAAGTAGCTGATGGAAGATTTGTTGGAGCGATTAACGTCGGATGAAATGGATCTGTTTTGGGCTCAAGCATGGCTCATATGGAATTAGAGAAACTGTGTGGTGCATGGAGGCAAATTGAAGGATCTGAGCAGCCTAAATAAGAGAGTAGAGGAGTTTGTTGATGAATTTAAACAAACCTAAGATCATTTAGCTATTCAAACTAGGCAGTAACTCAGTGGAGATGTTTGGCAACCTCCATCACAAGCAGAATACAAATTAAATTTTGATGCAACAAGTTTTTTGGGCTTGGACAGATCTGGTTATGGTGCTATAATTCGAAATGATAAGGATTAAGTCTGCTATGACTGCTAGTGGACTGAAGGTGAATATGAGTGATAAGGCTGAATTGCTTGCAAGCCAAAGAGCTATTGAATTTGCTATGGATGCTGCGTTCTCAAGGTTGATAATTGAGGGAGATAATAGTAATGTAATCCAAGCCATTTCTTCATCTTTATAAAATTATTCTCTGTTTGGGAATGTTGTTAATGATATTAGGCATTTGATTTGGGGGTTACAATGGTCTAGAGTTTGCTGCATTAGGAGAGGAGAAAATAATGTGGCACATGTTTTAGCTCAATTTGCTAGAAATACATTAGATGAGGATCTGTATAGGATGGAGGATTCTCCCCCACCAGCTTTAGAAGCCTTGTATCATGATTATTTATCAATTTGAATGAATGAATATTTCCCCTTCAATATATATATATATATATATAATCAACCCACTTCGAATTTTACCAGAAGAGAGACAAGACTACAATGGAGCATCTATGATCTGAAATGCCCCACCCTACTATTATCGCTATTTTTTAGAGAAAGCTGGGAGAATTGTAGTCTTTCATCATTGTCAATTATCAATACAAAGGTGAGTGCACTTTCTCACCATATTATTGCTTATTGCTCACCATGAGTGGAAAATAAAGTAAAAATTTAAATATAAAAGTATAAAAATATTGGCTGGAGTAATAGTAGACCAGAAGGCATAAGGCAGTGGGAAAACAATTCTACTGCTGTCAGTTTGGCACCAAAGTGAGTGATTAAAAACATCAACATTATTCCCTATAGTTTTTTTATAAATATTATATTTCTTTGACGGCCTGTTTTGAATTTTGCAACACTAATTTCTTGACATTTTTCATTTTTTTTTTGTTATTAAATTTATATTAAAAATCTTTTACCTTTTGCTTTTCCATGAATTTAAGAAAAATAAATTATAATATCATTTGAAATCGGAAGGGTAAAAGCCAAATTACATAAATTATTATTATTATTTTACTTCTTTAATTTCGATTTGTGGATTTAACTTTGTTAAATCACAAGGGATATGAGTGTAGTTTATTTTGAAAAGTTATGAAGGTTTGTGTACAATTTGAAATAAAGGAGAAATAAATATAATTTGAGTAGACCTCAGGATAAGTCAGTGTAATGTTCCCAATTAAAAATTAAGGTGCATTAAGTCAGTATAATTTGGACATGCTTTTTGCAGGTATAACTTGGAATGCATTTAAAGTTTAACCAAATAGCTTTTGTATGCATCAGAAAAATGAAACAAAGGATGATGTCCCATTTTCATTACTTTGTGTTTGTCCTTCACTTATTATTTGGCCTAAGTAGCTCTTTTACATGGGTAGCCAACCCATTTAAAACACAATACGTACGAATCGTCAACAACCTCAACAATGAAGTCCTTGACTGACATTCTAAATCTGCAGATAATGATTTAGGTCTGAAAACCCTTCAGCCTAAAGGAGAGTGGGAATTCTCTTTTCGTCCTAACATTCAAGGAATGACGCTTTTCTATTGCTATTTTTTTTACGGGAGCTTCCATGCCGCTTTTGATGTATATGCTACAACCTATAAGTGGAAATGGGCTTGTGGTGGAGACCATTGCATTTAGATTGTATAAGAGGATGGATTTTACTTATATCAAATACAAAAGGATGCGAATGTGAAGAAGCGTGATTGGAAAAGAAATATATGAATGTGATCAAAATTTTACATATCAAAATAAATAAAAGTCATGTTTCGATGAGCAAAATTTATATCGATTTTGCCATCTAATTGAAATGGTATTCTAATTGATATCAGTCTTGGCTCAGCTAGTAGCACAGCTAGAAATTTTTTTTTTGAGAGGCTAATCTAAATATATATAAAAACAATGTTAAATCCAAAGAATAACACACACACACACCATATATATATATATATATATAGATGACAAAATTTAGCTACAAAATTGGTTATAGCGTAAGGCTATAATCTTACTCAATAAAATAAACATCACTACGTATTTTGAAAATCTAACTGTTAAATTGCATGTTCTTTGCACTCTTAATACACATTTAAACTTTTGTGTCAATCTGATGTTATTTACTATATGATCTATAAACTTATATTTTATGCATAATTTTAAACTACAAAAACTTGTAATTTAAATAATTTATTGATGACA
Source organism: Quercus suber (assembly GCF_002906115.3). NCBI lineage: Eukaryota > Viridiplantae > Streptophyta > Magnoliopsida > Fagales > Fagaceae > Quercus > Quercus suber. The sequence continues at coordinate 773,243 of NW_027069735.1, forward strand.
TAGTTATTGATTTTAATTTTCTATAAATTTTATAAGTATGGGGGATATAAGGAAAATATGTAATCTAATGGTGGATTTGTCAAAATTCAAATTAAATAAAAATATATTAAGTAAGATTGTTGCCTAATGCTACAACAAATTTTGTAGCAAAACTTTGTACAATCAACTTGATGTAACTTTAAGCAATGCTACACCACCTAATAACTTATTAAAGAATTCATATTTTAAAAATTTCACAGTTGGATTATATGTTCTATAAGTTCTTAACAATCGTGTGAATTTTCATGTCAATTGGATATTATTGACCATTCGATCCATAAATTCAACTTTTATGCATTATTTTAAACTACAAAAACTTTAATTCAAATAATTAATTGATGACATGACTATTAATCTTTGATGAAAGTTCAAATAGTGTGTAAAACACCTATAAACGTTTACACTCCCAAATTAAAAATACCAACACAAGCTTATAATCAAACAATATATGTGCGAAAAATGAAATATAAGTTATAACCAAATTGGTAACACACTCTAAACCATAATTAATAATCAACATAGCAGTAATTAAAAGGTAAAGAGAAAGGGAAGGAAGATGCAAATACAAAGATAACACGGCGATGTGTTATTGAAGAGGAAACTGAAGTATGCGACGAAAAACCTCTCTGCTGCCCTTCAAGTGGTCAATAATCCACTAGAGAATATAGTTGGGATACATGAGTAGCAGAAGACCCTCTAAGCCTAATCTACCCAGTGCATCTAAGCCCTCCAAGTTTCTTGCTCCAATAGGGTTATGTCGAACCTTATCCTCTCTAGCTTACCGGATCTCGCAATAGCCCATTGCATCAACCAAAATGAATTGGTCCCTTCTGAACTGCTTTCCAAGTACCAAAATACTTCCTCACTGATACGGGTATGGTGAGATAAGAATTTGGTTAAATGTATCTTTCAAGGATATGTCAATAAAAAGGGTGAGAGTAGAGGAATTTGGAGAATCAAAGGATGAAGATTATGGATGAGTCAATCTTGTTTTTCTCTAGGGTTTCTCTCTCAAAATTCTCTGTGACAACTCTCTACATTTCTTGGGTATAAGGGTCTTTATAGTAGGGTGTATGAGGAATGCGAAATGTCAATTTTTAACAAACAGGGCACTCTAGCGACTTGGCCTCGTGACTGGAACGAGTCCCAAGTTCTAGTCGCGGGCTAACTACCTGGCCAGACTGAAAGTTTTGTCTTGTAGTGCTCTAGCTGTCGTGACCCTTCAGCTTCCCTGCATGCTTCACACGTGTGCCACCTTTGGTGACTTTCCAGTCGCGAGGCCTTTCTTGAGTGCACACATCTTAAGCTTTCTTCACATTCTCTTACACACTACTCTTACATAATTCCCATCTAAATACAGGGTATCTAATTGCTAAATTATAAGCAAATTTGGCACGGAATAAAGCCAACACATGATTGAATAAATTCATCCTTACATTTGATCACCTTGAAATCTTACAAGAATAGAGAATATAGGAAGATAAAGTAATTTAATGATAGATTTGTCAAAATTTGCATCAAATTAAAAAATATTGAGTAATATAATATTGCTTAAAGTTATATTTGTTGTAACTTTAAGCATATATAGTGTATGTAGAATTGTAACAATACATAATACGGGTACATGTTTTCTTTTTTAATAAAAATTCAATTTATTAATGCGATTTAAAATCTACTAAAATTTTCAAAGTGAATTGCTAATTATGAACTATGTGATAAGTGCTAACAACCAAAGCTCACAATAACACTAATCAAGATTGATGGCAAATAGTAACCTACCGTTAATTACTTTGAACACAATTGAAATGCTAATCCACATCAATATCACTTTTCAATATTAGTTTCTTAGTGAATATATACTGACTTTTTTTCCAAACTAAGATGAATTCTCTCTCTCTGTCTCTCTCCCTGCAAAACAAAGGGATTAACAAGAATTAGATATACATAGAAGAATACACTAACACCACTAACCAACAGATAAGTATTTTTTTTACACTTTATATGCATTTAATTTGTCTTTCAAATATACATACTCTAGCTGCTAACCCATGCGATGCAAGGGATAGATAAATAAAAGTTAAAAGTATTTATTTTGCTTAAAGATCTATGACTTGACTTTAAAAAATTTATAACTTGAAATGAATGAAATAAGTAATATTTTTGTTCAATATAATGCTTTAGAAAAATTCATTTTCTTTCATATCATTGGTTATACATAACACATTCCGTCGTAGGCTATTCTATGGTGATGACTTCACACAATACTCAACTACAATTAAATCTACTTTCCACCACCAATCTAATTTTTGTTATCTTGATAGTAGATCTACAAATTGAATTCTCATATCCTCCATCATTTAGAAGGTAATTGAAGTAGCGATTGTATGTAATGTATAAATTTTATTTTTTTACAATATAAAATTATTATAATAATTAAATAAAATCTAATGTTTTGGAAATTTTTTGAAAGAGAATTTTAAATTTCTTAAAACTTAGTTAATAGAGTTTCTATTTTACCTAAAAGTGAACTATCACAATTAATGAGAATTGAACCATTTTTTGCAAACAGAAGATAACCGTAGGCCAAATTTTTATTTTATAGCGTAGGATTTTTTTTTTTTTTTTTGAGAAAGAAACTGATGGATTTTATTAATATAATTCAACTACATCCAATTGTAAAATCGAACCAATATGAGATGGGACATCTTTCATCCATACTTGAAAATCTGATATGCATAATGCATTTTTAGCCAGACTATGAGCAACCTCATTGTCATTTCTCTTAATGTGAAAATACAATAATCCTTCTCTATGAACATGTGAAAACCTAATACAATGAAATAAACTTGCAAAACATTGAACATCACGACTAAATAAACCAAAGGATTCCAAAGACTACGAATCTGCATTCAAAGCGTTCATTGCAATCTCTGAAACTCCCTCTGGGGTGACATCTTCCAAACTCAGATTGGCATCAAACTGTAAAGCGTTCGATATAGCCAAAGTTTCAAGCTCTATGATAGTTAGGACGAGAGGGATAATTCCGACCATGTGTGCCAAGCCTTTTCCTTGGCATTCTCGGATGATCACTCGAATCCCTGCCCTATCTTCTTCTTGAAACATTGTATCGATATAATTTGTGCCCGAACCCTCCACAATTACATCAATAGTCGATCTCCAAAACAACACTAATCCACCTCCCATATCAATTATTCTTGGTACTACAAACATGTTATCAAATTGTATTTTTCTTTTCACATCTTTTAGCCTAGCATCATCTGTCCATGTTTCGGCAATAAACATGACAGAGGGATCTTTAGCCCACACCAAACTAGCAAGCTCATTCACTTTACATGAGTTCCCAAGCCCATGATAGTTTCATACTAAACAGCTCATTGCGATTGGTGGGGCTGAGTCTCAGCCTCCACCATTGAGTTTGAACTATATTCATCATCCTTTGAAACTAGCCTACGCTTACTTGGTAGCTCCAGATGGGCTTCCCCTCTTCTCTTCCCTCCACTCAGTTTGCTTTGTTCCTTGGCACTCACTGCCTTTTTCCTGATGTGTTTGTTGCTTCTACTCCTAGTACTCAGTCTAGTGGCTGCGTGGGAACCTGTTACTTTGGACATTGGAGGAGCATTAACTTCAGGATCGTCTAATGTATTTTCCATTATGGGACGACTAGGGTTTGCATGTGAATTATTACCATCATAAATTCCGGGCATTGAATTTCCTTTGAAACCGAAGTCTGACTTGCAATATCTAAAATCTCATCAATTTCATTGATTTTGATTTCAAATAATTTTGCTGAATCAACGGCTTCTCGATTTAATGACTTCGCATTAAATTCCTTTCCGACAATAATTGGAGCTTTAATAGGTGACAACTTGTTGGAGATAGGGTCCTTTATTGGCAATAATTCTGGCTCCAAATTTGATTATGACAGCCTACCTCCTTCAATGCTTTCAGTTACTTCCGATACCATGTCTTCCTCTTCCCCACCATTACTTCCTTCAACCCCTTTTTTTGTAACAAAAGGTTGTCATCGTTCGTAAAAACTTGGGACATAGATGACATTCTTCCCACCAGTCGTATATGGGGCTGCCCTTAAACTGGAATTAAATTGTTGACTATCCGGCGAGAGGGTACCTTTGCTCTCAATCCAAAGGCTACAATCTTTGTCGCTGTGATTCAGACGACCACACCAAAAACAAAAATTCGGCAAACGCTCGTACTTAAAGTTAACCCAATGTTTCTCACCATTCTCCATGGTTATAACCCTTCCCCAACAAAGGGGTAGGGTAATATCAATACTGACGCAGACTCGAATAAAATATCCACCATCATCATCAACTACCTTGGTTGATTTTTGTACTTCGCCCACAATGTCACAGATTCCCTCAGCAACTTTTGTGTTCATGAAACGTACCAGGATATTATGGACCTGCACCCAAAAGAGTGCTTTTGTAAATACCAGGTCGCGGACTAAGACATCTGTATCATATCACTCTCTCTCTCTCTCTCTCTCTCTCTCTCTCTCTCTCTCTCTCTCCCTGCAAAACAAAGGGATTACAAGAATTAGATATACATAGAAGAATACACTAACACCACTGACCAATAGATAAGTATTTTTTTTACACTTTATATGCATTTAATTTGTCTTTCAAATATACATACTACTAGCTGCTAACCCATGCGATGCAAGGGATAGATAAATAAAAGTTAAAAGTATTTATTTTGCTTAAAGATCTATGACTTGACTTTAAAAAATGTATAACTTGAAATGAATGAAATAAGCAATATTTTTGTTCAATGTAAAGCTTTAGAAAAATTCATTTTCTTTCATATCATTGGTTATACATAACACATTCCGTCGTGGGCTATTCAATGGTGATGACTTCACACAATACTCAACTACAATTAAATCTACTTTCCACCACTAATCTAATTTTTGTTATCTTGATAGTAGATCTACAAAATGAATTCTCATATCCTCCATCATTTAGAAGGTAATTGAAGTAGCGATTGTATGTAATGTATAAATTTTTATTTTTTTACAATATAAAATTATTATAATAATTAAATAAAATCTAATGTTTTGGAAATTTTTTGAAATAGAATTTTAAATTTCTTAAAACTTAGTTAATAGAGTTTCTATTTTACCTAAAAGTGAACTATCACAATTAATGAGAATTTAACCATTTTTTGCAAATAGAAGATAACCATAGGCTAAATTTTTATTTTATAGCATAGGAATTTTTTTATTTATTTATTTATTTTTTTTGAGAAAGAAACTGATGGATTTTATTAATATAATTCAACTACATCCAATTGTAAAATCGAACCAATATGAGATGGGACATCTTCCATTCATACTTGAAAATCTGGTATGCATAATGCATTTTTAGCCAGACTATGAGCAACCCCATTGTCATTTCTCTTAATGTGAAAATACAATAATCCTTCTCTATGAACATGTGAAAACCTAATACAATGAAATAAACTTGCAAAACATTGAACATCACGACTAAGTAAACCAAAGGATTCCAAAGACTGCGAATCTGCATTCAAAGCGTTCATTGCAATCTCTGAAACTCCCTCTGGGTGACATCTTCCAAACTCAGATTGGCATCAAACTGTAAAGCGTTCGATATAGCCAAAGTTTCAAACTCTATGATAGTTAGGGCGAGAGGGATGATTCCGACCATGTGTGCCAAGCCTTTTCCTTGGCATTCTCGGATGATCACTCGAATCCCTGCCCTATCTTCTTCTTGAAACATTGTATCGATATAATTTGTGCCCGAACCCTCCACAATTACATCAATAGTCGATCTCCAAAACAACACTAATCCACCTCCCATATCAATTGTTCTTGGTACTACAAACATGTTATCAAATTGTATTTTTCTTGTCACATCTTTTAGCCTAGCATCATCTGTCCATGTTTCGGCAATAAACATGACAGAGGGATCTTTAGCCCACACCAAACTAGCAAGCTCATTCACTGTACATGGGTTCCCAAGCCCATGATAGTTCCATACTAAACAGCTCATTGCGATTGGTGGGACTGAGTCTCAACCTCCACCATTGAGTTTGAACTATATTCATCATCCTTTGAAACTAGCCTACGCTTACTTGGTAGCTCCAGATGGGCTTCCCCACTTCTCTTCCCTCCACTCAGTTTGCTTTGTTCCTTGGTACTCACTGCCTTTTTCCTGATGTGTTTGTTGCTTCTACTCCTAGTACTCAGTCTGATGGCTGCGTGGGAACCTGTTACTTTGGACATTGGAGGAGCATTAACTTCAGGATCGTCTAATGTATTTTCCATTATGGGACGACTAGGGTTTGCATGTGAATTATTACCATCGTAAATTTCGGGCATTGAATTTCCTTTCAAACCGAAGTCTGACTTGCAATATTTAAAATCTCATCAATTTCATTGATTTCGATTTCAAATAATTTTACTGAATCAACGGCTTCTCGATTTAATGACTTCGCATTAAATTCCTTTCCCATAATAATTGGAGCTTTAATAGGTGACAATTTGTTGGAGATAGGGTCCTTTATTGGCAATAATTCTGGCTCCAAATTTGATTCTGACAGCCTGCCTCCTTCAATGCTTTCAGTTACTTCCGATACCATGTCTTCCTCTTCCCCACCATAACTTCCTTCAACCCCTTTTTTTGTAATTGTTGCTGGTTGGACTTCCTTAATAGAACCTTGTTCTGATAAGTCAACCACCAGAGCTTGGTTGGGCACCACCTCAGAAGGCTCCGAAGTAACAAAAGGTTGTCGTCATTCGTAAAAACTTGGTACATAGATGACATTCTCCCCGCCAGTCGTATATGGGGCTGCCCTTAAACTGGAATTAAATTGTTGACTATCCGGCGAGAGGGTACCTTTGCTCTCAATCCAAAGGCTACAATCTTTGTCGCTGTGATTCAGACGACCACACCAAAAACAAAAATTTGGCAAACGCTTGTACTTAAAGTTAACCCAATGTTTCTGACCATTCTCCATGGTTATAACCCTTCCCCAACAAAGGGGTAGGGTAATATCAATACTGACGCAGACTCAAATAAAATATCCACCATCATCATCAACTACCTTGGTTGATTTTTGTACTTCGCCCACAATGTCACAGATTCCCTTAGCAACTTTTGTGTTCATGAAACGTACCAAGATATTATGGACCTGCACCCAAAAGAGTGCTTTTGTAAATACCAGGTCGCGGACTAAGACATCTGTATCATATCGCTGTAACATAACAAAGTATTTGTCAAAACTCCAGGGTTGACTTTGAAGGATTCGATCAACATCGTTCAAGTTGTCAAAGATGAAGATGACTCTGTTATCTTTCTGGTTTTGGATCTTGAAACCTTTGTGGACCTCCACAGTTGCTTTAAAGTCCTTGCTAGAATCTCCATGTTCAAGAAATGTGGAGTCAAAAACTGTGCCGCAATGATGAACTCTCCTGATCGTTGATCCTTTTGAAGAACAAACCCGGTGTTTTCTCTATCTGACAGTGAGAAGTTACTCCATTTATTTGCCAAATCCTCCATGGCTAACAGAATGTAATGGAGTACTCAAGAAAAGATACGTGTTTCCTTATAACCCGAAAAGAGAAACCCCAACAAGCTCTAGAGGTAAACTGATTACCACTAGAGGTGACAAAACTCTCCTTCAAAAGAAGGGACCGAACAACTTCTACTGCCTAAAAGAAGAGAAAGTTCTCTTTCTTAGCGAGATAGAGACCAATGCTTTTTAAAGCATTTGTTAATGATCCATTTTTTATAGCATAGGATGTTATAGTTAGAGCATTCTCATTAGGTGTGCCAAATGTGCCAAATGCCAAATATTTGGCACATTTGGCACACCAAATACCAAAAACAACCTCTCATGAGGTGTGCTAAATGTCTCAAAAATATGAGACATGCTACAGTACGCTCTCAAATATGAGAGCATATGGACAACAATGCCAAACACTGTTTGGCTTATTTACTTCCTTTTTTCTCTCCCCTCCTCTCAATTCTCTCTCTCTGTTCGGCATTCTAGAACCCATCTCTCTCTCTCTCTCTCTGGGGCACTCTCATCGCTGTCTCACCACGCACAGGCTCATCGTCACGCCCACGCCGTCTCGCCATGCCGTCTCATCGCCATCTCGCCATGCCTAGGCTCGTCACTGATCACTAGCCCACTTTGCGACGAAGAGGAACTCCAGTGTGAAGGAAACAGTGGCCGGGAGTGAAAACTTCCATTAGCCGTCTCGCCACACCGTCTCGCCATCGCTTATCTCGCCACGCCGAGAGACAGAAACCGCCTAGGCTCGCCACTAATCACTGACCCACTTTGCGACAAAGAGGAACTCTAGTGTGAAGGACATGGTGGCCAGAAGTGAAAACTTTCATCAGCGATGGCGACGGAGGCGGTTGTCCTGATCTGATTGTCACTCTCGGCGTATGTCTGATTCAATTTATGATTTTAGTGTAAATTGTAATTAATTTTATAATTGATTTGGTGGATTTGGGATGTGGGTTTGTTTAATTTGGTGGATGTGGGTTTGTGCCGGTGGTAGGTTTGGTGGATGTGGGATTGTGCGCCGGTGGTGGGTTTGGTGAATGTGGGTTTGTGCCGATCTCTCTAGTTGTGTTTTTCTTTTTCTTTTTTTTTTCTTTTTTTTTTTTTTTTTAATGTCATCAACGTAGAAATTATCAAATTAGTGGAGATATATTCCCTTTTTTGGGATAGATTTATATTAATGAAGTTATCATATAGTTTGTTAAGATTATCTAAAATTCCCTGATTAGGTGATTATTTAGGTCTCCTTTATGTATAGTAGTTGTATGGCACCAAACAACTAAATTTAATTTTTTTTAAAAAAATAATAAATTTTATGCAATTTGGTGCTATAAAATCGAAATAATTAAATTGAATTAAATCAAATTAAAAAATATAAATAAAAAATGCTAATGTGGAAACTTGTGGAGAGATCAACCAAAAGTCAAAAGCTTTGGTTTTATATATATGTATATAGATTAGTTTGGTTGTGTATACTATAGTTGTTTGCCATATATTTTTTTGGGTAAATAGTTTAACAACGCCAAAATAACAAGGGTTGTAAGATTAAAAGGAAGATACATTTTGAAGTAACAACAATTTATCTACTAGTAGTGTCATTCCATAGAGTTAAAAATAGTTTCAAGTGATTACAAGAATGAACAAGACTGATCTATATTGCTTGGGTTTGAAAGCAAGTCAACTTATCTACAATTTTAATTTTTTAATAATTGGCTAATTTCATTAGCTATCCTTGAGGTTTGGACAAATACCAAGCAGGTCTAAAACTTTTCAAAACCAACCAATTAGTCCTTATGCACAATTTGGTCCCTAGACGATGTGAAGAACATTAACCATTCTTGACTCTCTCTCTTTTGTCGCTTCTCTTACTCCTCTCTCATTTTATCTCAGACATAAAAAGAAAACCCACCATAGCCCACAGATCTAGTAGTTAAGACCACAAACACCATCTCACAACTATCGGTACAAAGCTCACCACTACAAACCAAAACCATAAATTAGAACACAAACCACCGCAAACCCACACTCACAGCCACCCAAATCAAACCAATCCAAACACCCATGACCAAACCAAACCACACTAAACCAAGTCGAGCCACCCAAACCATCCAACCATGTAGATCTAAGAGGACACCCAACAAAAACAATATCTAAGTAGAAGAGAGATCAGGTTTGAATTCATACCTACAAAAAAATTGTTCACATACATAGCACCCAAAAAACACACACACCGTTCATAAACCCTCAACTAGAAACACCAAAAATTTAATCAAAACGCAACTCTTCTCCAATCTAAACCCATCATCAATGAGACCCCTAAACAGAAAACCACCACCACCATTTCAAAATGAAAAAAAAAAAAAAGAAAAAAAACCAACCCATAGATAAATACCAAATCAAACCTTGAAAACCCAACAAATACTATACCCAAATTGATACTCAACCATAGAGTAGAGAAAACAACATTCAGTAGAGATCATGGTGGCTGTGGGTTATGCCGACTGGTGGCAATGGGTCATGCTGACTGAGTTTAGGTGGTCATGGTGGTTTGAGAGAGACACAAGATAAGAGAAAAGAGAGAATGTGTTCATTTCAATCTTGGGTTTGAGAATGTGCCAAATCAATTATTTTGGCACCAAGAATATGACAACAAGAAGAACATCTGTGAGTTGTGGTGGGTATTTTTTAGTCTGAGATCCATGAGAGAGGGATGACAGATAAGAGAGGAGAGGAAAACATAGTAAGAGAGTGTGAATAGTGTCTTTGACATCGATTAAGGACTAAATTGTGCGTAGGGACTAAATTGGTTTGTTTAAAAAAAAAATGGACTTGCTTGGGATTTGCCCAAACCTCAAGGGTAGTTAATGAAATTTACCCTAAATAATTCTATTTAGGCATTGTTAATTGAAGTGATATATTTATTTACAATTATATTTGTGCTGAAAGTTCAAATAGCATTGAAAACACTATGAAAGTTTAGACCCCCAAACAATAAATTATTAATTCAAACTTTATATCAAACAATGTATGTGCGGAAAATGATAATCAAGCTTATAACAAAATTGATAAATAATCTAAACCATAAATAATCACAATCACAACAGTAATTAGAAGGTAAAGATAAAGGGAAGTGAGATGCAAACACAAGGACAACACACTATGTGTTATCGAAGAGGAAACTGAAGCCCTCAATGTAAAACCTCTCCGCCGCCCTCCAAGCACTCAATAATCCACTAGAAAATGTAGTTGGGATACATGAATAGTAATAGACCCTCCAAGCCTAATCTAGCCAGGTACCTAAGCCCTCCAAGCTTTTTGCTCCAATGAGGTTGTGCCGAACATTTTTCTTTTCTAGCTTGCCAGATTCCGCTATAAACCATAGTATCAACCAATAGTCATTGGTCCCTTCCAAACTGCTTCCCTTAGAATCAAAAGAACCTTCTCCCAGATGCGGGTATGGTGAGAAAAGGATTTGGTCAAGAACCTCTCAAGGATGTATCAATGGAGAGGAAGAGAGTAGAGGAATTTGAAGAGTCTCTTGGGTGAAGATTGTGGATGAGACAATCTTGTTTTCTCTAGGGTTTCTCCCTCAAAATTCTCTCTGGAAGCTCTTTACATTTCGTGGGAATGAGGGGCATTTATACTAGGGTGAGAATGGAGTGTGAAACGTCAGTTTTTCCAAAACAGGGCATTCTGGCGACTTGACCTCGTGACTGGGTTGAGTCGCGAGCTAATGGCCTGGCCAGCCTAGGAGTTTTGTCCTGTAGTACAACAGCTGGCATGTGTGCAACTTTTGGTTCTGGCATGCTTGGCATGCTTCTGGCATGCTTGACATGTGTGCAACTTTTGGTGACTTGCAAGCCGCCAGCCACCCATGAGATCTAATCGCAAGTCTCTGTTTCTTCGCACAAACTTGAGCATTTCTTCACACTCTCTCGCTCACTACCCTTACAAGATTTCCACCTAAATACAGGGTTACTGAATGCTAAAATACAAGCAAATTTGGCACGGAATAAAGCCAACAAGATGGTTGATTAAATTCAACCTTACATGTGCATTTTGCAATCTTTTACTATTTCTTTAGTCATTCAACGATATTAGTTCTTTTTTTAGTCTAACATATGTTCATTGAGTAGACGTCATTAAGATCCTTATAGGGCATTTTGAATGAAAAATAATGATACTTTTTCATTAAGATCCTTCTCAAGGCACAAGTAAATTTAATTCAATTTTTAGTCCTTTGGTGTGCTAGCAAATATGGTTGGACTTCACTCTAATATTGAAATTCTAATGATTATTGTTTATTAAATTCAATAGCTATAATGGAGGAGTGAGATTTAAACCTTTGATGCTTTGAAAAAAACTCAAGATATGCTAACTAGGTGCGTTACAGGGCCCTTGATATCTAATGAGGTTCTTAGATGTTATTAGATCCAATGAAATTCAAATTTTGGGATTACATCTGATATGAAAATGGGATTCCTAAGACCACCGTACAAAAGCTCTTTACATTCACTACAATTTTTATTTTTATATTTGAAAATTGACCTTATATATACATATAACACATATAAAAACTCATAAATTAATACCATGTATATACTATTAACTTATTAATTTTTACTATTACCTTTTATTAATACTTTTTTAATACACGGTCTTTTTAGATGCTATCAACTTTAATATTTAGAAATTATGAATAAATTATTGTACTTAAGGGCATGTTTGGTAGATTGTAATATACACTGTAATGTAATAATTATTTCTATAGTTTAATTATTCTATAGTTTGGTAATGTTTTTATTACAATGAATTGTCACATTTCTTTCAAATTTTGAAAGTATTATTTTTAAGGAAATATAATTGTATGAGCAAGATATTTCCTAAAATAAATCTTAAGTTTTATTCTAATGTTACAACTCACAACCAAACCTACGAATAGGTTTACTTATTCCATCACAACATATTTTATTTCCTACAATAAAGATTCCAATTCCATTTGTAATCATCATTTAGTGTACCAAATTTGCCCTAAGTTTTATCCAAAAAATAATATAGAGAATAACAAAGCCACGAAAAAAGTTGTGAATTGATTCACGGGATATAGGGAGGAGTGACAAGGAGGAGTTTTTTTTTTTTTTTTTTTTTCTTTTGGGAAGGGGGTTTAAGAATTTTATTTTATTGTTATTTGCTTATTATGTAGGTTAAAGGAATAGTTATTATGGCCATTTTTAGTAAGAAACTATTAATTTTTAAGGAAAAATATTACTTGTATTAAAAACACAACCAAACAATTGAATAATTATTCCTAAGAAATATGTATTACAGTATATAGTCTATCATAGCGTAACAAATTAATGTACCTTAAGTTTTTGAATCTTAAGCTTCAATGTCTTGCAAATTTAGTATACGGTAGCCATGATGTCTGTTGGTTCATATTGGTGGGAATGGATGCCTTAATGAATGGTTTGTAACTTAGCCTTTTGATTCTATATTTAAAATATTTTTTATTTAATTTATAGTTTTTTTTTTTTTTTTAAGAACCATTTAATTTATAGTATATATTTAACAGTTGAATTTTTTTTATATATACAAATAATTTTTATTAAACGTGCATTGCATGAGCATAACATTACTTAATAGTAATAGTCAAGTTGTTTGAACTAACCCTTCTTAAAACCAAAGAAGTTTAAAACACCATCAACACGCAACAAATCAACACTAATTATAATTGGGGCACTGATGTACTAATATGGTCTAGATTGAAGAGGCTCAAGCTTTTTGCGGATCTGACAATGACTTGCAACAGCATTGGCCCATGTTAGGACATATGTGATTCACTTTTTACGTAATTGGCTAGTCTTTTGACTCAACGCACTTTACCTGTAATTGGGTACATCTAGGATGTGCTTAATACTTCAAAAAACCTTGTTTCAAGATCAAGTGTTAAAACCATGCAAGTTTGTCCAAGATTCAAGCAGAGAAAGTGCTTGTCATTAAATCTCGACAGCTAGCTTTACAGCTAGCATCTATCAAGCTTGAAGAGCTGTTCTAGCCCCGCAGCTTGACAGCAACTCGATAGATAGCTATCTGTCGAGGTTTAAGAAAAACAGATTTTTCAATTTTGTTTTGATTCCAATCCATGATTATGTGTTTGGGCTTTCTTTTCTCACAACCCTAGACATATAAAAGGATTATTTTAAGGGCCATCAAATGTAGACACAAGTTGTACAAGTGTTGAGCAAAGTTTGTTCAGGCAAATTGTGACCGGAGACAGAATTTGCCCTAGTTCATCTTTCTTATGAAGAAGCTGCTGTGTTTATGCATCGTAGGTTTTTGTAACCAAGGAGCTTCTCGATCTTCATCGTGTGATGACTGAAGAACTTTGCAACCAAAAACCTTCTCTAGTTGGTGATTGAAGTCGTGTACTAGGATCTACGCAATTGGTTAGTCACGTACTGGGAACTGTGCATCAAAAGGAGAGATTGTCACTACAAAAAAAGTCCAATTGGATATTGGGTTAAGGGTTCAATTGTAGGTTGGTATAAACTGTTGGGATTCCTTTACTTGTAACCATTTGTTGTGATAATAGTAGATTCTCAGGAGTGGTGACCTGAAAATCACCCGGTGGGGTTTTTGTTGTCTAGGTTTTCCCCATTTGTAAACAAATCACTGTGTTAATTTATTTTCCGCTGTATATTTAGTTTAATTGGTGATTTGTTTGTGCTACCACGTGTTTGCATGTTGATTTGATTAATTAATAAATTTGACTAATTAATCAATTAATCCATCACAAGGGGTCAATATGTTTTTGGCCTATCAAGTGGTACCAGAGTAGGAATACTCTGATTAGGTTTTAATATTTGCTGTGTGATTCATTGACCCGTGTTTGTCATGGATAGAGGACAATCTCTTATTATACCTCCTTTATTCGATGGCATTAACTATGCATACTGGAAAGTACGCTTGAGAGCTTTCTTGCAGTCGCTAGATGAGTAGCTGTGGCAAGCTATAGAGATTGGCTGGAATAAGCCAAAGGAAGCGCTGGTCGACTGGGATGATGCTAAGATCAAGGCGGTAAACTTCAACAGCAAAGCATTGAATGCTTTGTTCAGTGCACTCACTAATGAGGAATTCAAGAAGATATCCTCCACTGAAACTACAAAGGAAGCATGGACCATCCTCCAAACAATCTATAAAGGAACCAAGGCTGTCAAGGATTCAAAACTTCAGAGGCTCACTACAAGCTTTGAAGAGATCAAGGTGGAAAAGGATGAGTTGTTCGATGAATTCTATGCCAAACTCAAGGATATAGTGAACTCAACTTTCAATCTTGGGGAAACCATTCCTAAACCCAAGATTGTGAGAAAGGTGCTTAGATCTCTACCCGAGAGGTTCCATGCCAAGATCACCGCGATTGAGGAATCAAAGGACATTGACAAGATTCCATTAACAGAGCTGGTCGGTATTCTGCAGACCTATGAGTTAGGTTTAACAAGAATTGGTAAGTAGGGTAAGGGCAAGAGCATGGCATTGAAGGCCAAGAGTAGTGATACTAATGAGTCTTTAGACGATGAGGATTCTAAGATGAAGTCCTACATTTCAAGGCAATTCAAGAAGTTCATGAAGAATGCGAATGGGAAGGGCTTCGAAAAGGACCACAGGTAATCTAGCTCCTCACAGTTCAAGAGCCAAGATGAAGGGAAGAAGGATGCTAGGGATGGCGGTCAGTATACTGTTCCTTTATAACCAAAGTGCTTTGGGTGTCAAGGCTTTGATCATATGAAACAAGAGTGCCCTATATATCTCAAGACCATTGGGAAGAGCAAGGTACTTGCTGCTACTTTGAACAACACTGAGCCTAAGGATGATTCTGACAATGAGGATGACGGAATCTTAAATGCCTTCACTGCCACTATTAATCCTACTAAGGGGATTGTTGAAGATGTGGATGAAGAAGAGGAATTGGTGGAGTCCAAGTTTGAGAAGATGGATGAACAAGATGACATTCACACAGCCTATGCAAAGTTGTACAAGGTCTTAGAAAAGCATGAGAAGTTGTATAGGTTAACCATCAAGAAGCTTAGTGATGTGGAGCTTAAGTGTGATGAGCTTTCCACAAAGTTTGATGAATCCAATCATACTATTGGAGCACTGAGGTTTGAGAACAATTTTTTAGCTGAGAAAATAAAGAAGCATGAGGCAAAACTATTCCAAGTTAGAGCTTAGCTGAAAAGGGCTTCAAGTGCTAAGCTCAGTGAAATGCTCAGTCTTCAAAAATCTGCTTCAGATCGAACCGGTTTAGGGTATGATTTCTCTTCTCCTGGTATTACTTCTACTAGTACTATTGTTTTTGTTCCTTTTGCTAATAATGTCAAAACTGATTTAGCTAGTGAGAACATAGACAAGGGTAAATCTATCTTAGGAGCACCCCCTAAGCAGGATAAGAAAAAAGTTAAAACCCCTAGGGCTAAGAAGGCTAACTCTTAAAAGTTTTAACAAAAGAAGCAGCATCTCTATCATCACTATAGAGCAACCGGTCATGCTTGACCTAATTGCTATAAGTGGTTAGCCACTTTACAGAGCAATGGCATGATGGCATTAGGAAACTAGAATCATTTTCCATCCTCTCTTGCTCCTCTTAGAGATCTCTTCAAACCCCTCATGTTTCTTTCAAACTTGAACGGTTTCAATTCTTCCCCCTCACCGTCGGATCAAGGTTTTGCTAGACGGAAAGGTTCTTCCAAGGTATGGAAGGAAAAAGGCTCCAAGTGATTCTGTCACTTCTTCTTTCTCTTTCCCCTACTTGTTTTTGTTTACATTACTTGTGTGTTTTGCTTTCAAGTTTTAAGTTAGTCTAGTTTTTATGCTTTGCTTTGTTTAGCATGTTTTTGTTTGTTTTCAGTTTTTTATATTTTGTTTTTCATATAAAAATAAAAAAATAAATTGAAAAATCAGAAAAATACAAAAACAGTGTATGTTTTGTGTACATTGGTACTTGTGTACCTTGGATGGCCATTGAAACAAAGTTTTCTTAACTTCGTATTTGTTATAGCTTAGATGAGCATCTCTATGCACAACTAAGAAAGTGAGCTTTGTGGCTCGTGTTTGTGATGAGTAAGATTAAGTAATCTCTAGTACTTAACACTCGTATCACTCTTTTTGATGGGAGACTAAAAAATCCTAAGAGAAATGCATAAATAACCATCTCATCACTGTTGCCCACCAATCATAAAATGACATTTGTGTGCTTCGACATAGCAAAATTGGAATGTCAAATGCTTAACATCATTGGGTATTTCTTTTTTATCACCTATATGCCCATGCATGATTTGCTTAAAAAGAAAAATATGCAAAGAAAAATAAAAAAGCAAAAAAATCAAAATGCTTTATATATAATTGCAAATGTGTATTCTAGGAGACGTGGGAGTTATAGGATGTAGCTCGAAGGAGATAGCCCCCATCAAACAGTTATGATTGTGTGTGGGTTAAAGTAATTTTCTCATATCTCAAATCGTCATAACTAGTTGACACTTATGCAATCTTGCGATACTTTTCACACACAACACACAATATTCTTTGCTACTCTTGATATATGTGCAGGTACAATGTGATTTGACCATCACAAGGTTTACATGCGTTAATGTATGCTCACTAAACAGTCTTGACTTATTTTTGAAATATAAAATTGGTTAGACTTCTTTTGTGTGTGTGTGTGTGTGTGTGTTTTTGGGATCTATGTGCTTAACATTTTTATTGTTGAGAGATGTTTTTGAGAGTTCAAAATGTTGTTTGGATCATTGGTTGAGTTGCATGTTTGATTGTGCTTGCTCACTCCCAAGTGTAGGAGATCGTAGCAACATAATTCTCGGAGTACCAAGGTCAAACCACAAGGAGCAGGGTATATTCAAAGACAATATAATTAAATAACAATTTGGGTGAATAAGAAAAGTAATTTTGCTTGGTGATTGTTAACAAGAATAAGAGTAAAAATTTATTTAAATCAATAATGTAAATACTAGGGCATCAGAGTGTTTCCCTATATCGATATGAGATTCTTTGTGATCTAAGAAAATATATATTTCATAATTAATTGTTCTTATATAATTAAAAACTTATGATTCGGTTGAACTGAGACAATTCAAGAACACATGATAACCTTGATTAATAATGCGGTTAGAAAAGTTTTCAGAAAAACCCATTTACATTAAAACCTTATTTCTATTTGAAACTATTAGAAATTCATCTAAACAATATGAAAAAAATGATTGAACTTATTGAAAGCATGGAAGAACTAATACATCAAAAGAAATCTAATTGAACAATCAAATATGTCGTTGATAAAATCCTAGAAAGAATCACATTGAATATTCATACCGTATAGAAGAAACATTACCCCTAGCCCTAGCAAAGAATTTAGGCTGCCATTAGAGAAAGGAAAACACAATGTTTTTCTTTGCCAAAATTCGTTCTCCCAGCCTCTCTTCAAAACCTTGTCTAAATATCCAAAGAAAATAAAAATTTTCACTATTTTAATTTCTGTCCAGGTTTACAGCAGTAACTTGTGAGTTAATTTCGGCTTTCAAAAATTGAGAATTCCTAAAAATTCAAAACTGGAAAGTTGTAGATATTTAAGTCATAGTTCCAATCCATTTGGTCTTGTGTCAATTGGATTTTTGAAAAGAGAGATACACCCAAACTACTGATCAGTGCTCAAATAAGATTTTTCCTTTTCAGATTCTGCCTCTTCGATTTCTTTTCTTATTTGAAGCTTCCAATCATGTTAGATGATCCAAGCACTCCAGCTGCACCTCTTTAGACATTTAGGCATGGTCCTTTAGCTCCACTTTAATTCTAGTTTGGCCTCCATTCTCTCATAAATTCCTGTAAACTCATCTTTCTCACATGATTTCCTGAAAGTAGAAAATTACACACAGTGAATAGCATCTTATTCAAGAAATTATGTAAAGATAAATAATAGGGACTAATACAAATCATGGCTTAATTATACAAATATATAACGCCCACATAAATATATAACAAGTATACATTTTAAGGCATTATTAGATTGCATTCATATCTGTGTTTTTCCCTTCTTGAAAAACTATTTTTAAGCAATCTCAACACCTCCTTGACACCTCTAGACACTTGGCTTATCTATCGAGCTCTTCAGTTGATTTTTTATTGCAATCTTGACACCTCTCGATAGCTAGGTGGATCGATCAAGAAATCTCCTATCTCCTTGATAGCTTCTCGATAGCTAGGTGAATCGATCGAGAAATCTCTTGTCTCCTTGATAGCTTCTCGATAGCTTGGTGGATCGATCGAACTTCTTTATGATCTTTTCTGTTGATTTGATTCTCGACAGATCCTTGTTCGTTGGCTCGATAGCTAGGACACGCGTTTAAACCTCGACAGCTCCTCGACACATCCCAATTGATCGAGCTTTAAAAGGTTCCTATATATACGTTGTTCATGATTTTGATCTCACTTTCCTCGATCTCTATTGACAGATCCGTCTCTTCACCTCCCAAACACTCACTTCTCTCTCAAAACCTTTAAACCCATGTGATTTTTGGCCTTTTCTTGCTACAAATCACTTGGTATGATCTCTCTTCCTCTCATTCCTCATAATTTCCATGCATTCAGATCTAGGTTTTGGGTTTTGAAATTTTTTTTGGGGTTTTTCAAAATTATTGAGATTTTGATGAAATTTTGGGATGGGTTTTTGTTTAAATGATCTTTAAACCTCATGCATTGCATCACATAAGCATTATAACATTATTATCATGCATTTAGATCTGTGCAAATAATTGTGTGTTAGTAGATTTGGATTGGGCTGAGCCCATGATGATATTACTATTGCACATCACATGCTCATGCATTTTCATGCATACGTCTTTTCCATTCAATATATTTTTGTATATTTGAATTGTTTGGGACTTTTCTGAGTGTTTCTTTCTTACCCCTCACTCTATAGTTTACGTTAGTGCGTCAATGGCACTGAAACGTAAGTCTGCTCTGTCCCAGCACCCTCTTTGTTCCCGGGTATCGTCTTCTTTTGATCCTACCCCCTCTTTTGTTTGGTTTCGTGATGAGGATGTTCAAAAGGACTTCTCTAGATGAGGCATTCATTCGGAACAGCAAGTCATCTTGTCGGACTTCTCTGACACTAACCTACCCACTGTCATTCACAGTTGAGGTTGGGAGTCACTATCTGACGTCCTGGTCACCTGTCCATTTGTGCTGATCTAGGAGTTTTATTCCAACATGCATGGACTTGATTCTTTAGCACCTCTCTTTCATACTGGCATTCGAGGTACGCGCATAGTCGTCACACTAGAGTTGGTATCCGATGTGCTCCGTGTCTCAAGGGTAGAGCATCCTGACTACCCTAGTTGTGAGCGTCTGAGGATTGTGTCCAAAGACGAGATGATTTCTACTTTTTGTGAGCGCCCTTCTGATTGGGGTGATCGTCAATTTACTCCATGTTCGACCTTTGCTAAAGGTCCTAGATTCATGAACATGGTGATGACTTTTGCTTTCCCTTCTTGAGCATCTTACTATAGATTTTCCTTCACATTTTATTCTTTATATTATAGATGTCTATAGGGATATAGCATCCCGTGATAAGCTTATCTTCCCTTCAGCTATCACATGGATTTTATGCCATTTTTCTATTCCTTTTCCCTCATTCGACCACTTCCACGTTATGTGTGCCATTGACTACACTATCGTTAAATGGAGCAAGGTGCAGTTTCGATCGAAGTTGTTTGGTATGGTAGCTCCTCCCACTCCTTCAGCTTCATCCACCTCCGCTTCCTCTACTTCAGCAGGACATGTGACTCTGGACACTATCATAGCATAGCTTTAGCGCATGGATGCTCGCCTTAATACATTTTCTACTGAGTTGTATCAAGTGAATGCACGTGTCGGCTGTATTGCTAGGTGGCAGGCTCGCCTTGGTGGTTTTGTGGAGTCTCCCTCTCCTCTTCTTGAGGCACCCGAGGCATCCGAGGATGATGACAACTCCGACGACGATGCTGGTAAGGATGGAGATGCTAGCTCTTCCAGCTCTGACGAGATGTCTACTTGACACTCTTACCCTTTGTCACTTGTGACAAAAAGGAGAAGTAATTTTGGGCTATGAGAGTAGTCATAGTTAGGGGGAGGGTTAGTATAGGAGATTTTTGTTAGGCAGAGAGTACATATTGAAGGATGTAGTGAGGCTTTCATGTATCTTTCCTTTTCTTTCTATTTTAGATAAATTGTTCATGTACCTTAGATCTTGTGATCATTTTGTAATAGCAAACCTTGTACTTGTTTATATATATATATATATATACATTTTGAGGTTGTTATTACAATTCTTTCACCTATCTCTCCATGTGTTGTTTCTTTTCTTTTTTTTATACACATGTTTCTTATATTTTGTATGCAATCTATTATTTCTGTTTCATACAAAGATGCCATGATGAGTTTTGTTTAATGTGTTTAAAAAATACAGGTTGTCAAAGTCTTTCTTCCCATAGACTTTCTTCTTGCAAAGTTTTTCAAGAGTTTGTGTTAGGATAAATTTTATTGTATTCAACAAGTGAATATTAGTTGAGTGATTTATGACTTTTCTCATATGTTCATTTGTTTGTTGTGGTTTTGTGACAGATTGCTAAAGGGGGAGATTGTTAGGACATATGTAATTCACTTGTTAGGAACATATGTCACTATTTTATGTAATTGGCTAATCTTTTGACAAAACATACTTTGCTTGTAATTTGATAGATTTAAGATGTGTTTAATACTTTAAGAAACCTTGTTTCAAGATCAAGTGTTAAATCCATGCAAGTTTGTCCAAGATTCAAGCTGAGAAAATGCCTGTCATTAAAGCTCGACAGCTAGCATCTATCAAGCTTGAAGAGCTGTTTCAGCCCCGTGGCTCAACAACAGCTCGACAGATAGCTACCTGTCGAGGTTCAAGAAAAACAAATTTCAATTCTGTTTTGATTCTAATCCATGATTGTGTGTTTAGGCTTTCATTCCTTACAACCCTAGACATATGGATTATTTTAAGAGCTGTCAAAGGTGGATACAAGTTGCACAAATGTTGAGCAAAGTTTGTTCAAGCAAATTGTGACCAGAGACAGAATTTTCCTTCGTTCATCTTCCTTGTGAAGAAGCTGTTGTGTTTGTGCACTGTAGGGTTTTGTAACCAAGGAGCTTCTCAATCTTCATCGTGTGATGAACTGAAAAACTTTGTAACCAACAACCTTCTCTAGTTGGTGATTGAAGTCATGTACTAGAATCCGCACAATTGGTTAGTCATATACTGAGAGCCGTGCATCAAAAAGAGAGATTGTCACTACAGGACAAGTCCAATTGGGTATTGGAATAAGGGTTCAATTGTAGGTTGGTATAAGGTACTGTGATTCCTTTACTTGTAACCGCTTGTTGTGATAATAGTGGATCTCAGGAGTGGTGACCTTAAAATTACTCGGTGTGGTTTTTGCTGTGTAGGTTTTCCCCATTCGTAAACAAATCATCGTGTCAATTTATTTTCTACTGCATATTTAGTTTAATTGGTAATTTGTTTATGCTACCACGCGTTTGTATGTTAATTTGATTAATTAATAAACTTAACTAATTAATTAATTAATTCATCACAAAGGGTCAATACGTTTTTGGTCTATCAGCCCAGAATGTGGTCGGACTACTAATTCAAGGGGGACAGCAGACAAGTGTCAATCAATTGGCCCAATTATCTCCTTCATCATCAGCTAATTATTGAGCTGAGAAATCAGTAATCAATTCAAACTAATCAAATTTTGTCACTCTCAAAATGTTTACCAAACTAGCATATACTTTATCTAATCAATACCGAAAATCAAGCAAAATGCATATAACAGAAATGGCAGGGGGAGTATGAGTCATTGGTTTACTCTTTCATGCTTGATTGGCGGAGGTCAACGTGCCAATCTATTATTTTTTAGCGTAAAGAGTGCTTCATGTATTTTGATTCGTTGATTCTACACAATTAGTCTATTTCCTTACTATAATAACTAATGCTTGTTGAATTGTACCTTTATCAATGAAATAGTTGTACTTAAAGTCGTTATTCACAGTTCTTGCTATTACTTGAAATACTTTTTGAACTATGTCAACCATATCAGCAATTATTAAGTGCAGTAATATTGGCAAACTAGGAAAGAAACAACCGCAAGAATCGCTAGTCATTGGCATCACCCTGTATATAGTCTGAAAGAGAGAACTTACATGGATTGAAAGGGAATACCACATGCATGGGGGAGTATCCCTTCGTATAATACACGAAGAACAATAGCTAGCAACATCCTACAGCCAGCGGTATAGAAACTCTCTAGTTTGACATGTTGGCTGGGTTCCCATGTTACTTAAATTTGATCATTCAAAACCTTTATCAGCAATTAGCATCCCTCAAGAAAGAATTCTGATTCAAGTGTCAACTTTAACTTGCCCAGCACGATGGGAAAAAGGGGTCCCATTCCAACCCAAGATGCACTTCACAATGGGGATGCTAATCTCCTATAAATAGGGTAAATGTGTGTTTTCTTCCTCACCAATTATCAATCACATAGAGCCATTAACAAAGAACTCTCTCCGGTTTGTAAAACAATGGCTTTAATTCATGGAAAAAAACTTATCATAGTCTTGTTGTTGATTTTGGAGACTTCCACATATCAAGCCATGTCCCGCACATTACTTGAAGACTCCATTGTTGAGAGATATCAGCAATGGATGGCTAAGTATGGGCGCAACTACGAAGATGATGCTGAGAAGGAAAAGCGTTTCAAGATATTCAATGACAATGTTGAATACATAGACAAAGTCAACAATGAAGGGAATCGCACTTACAAGTTAAGCGTCAATGAATTTGCAGACTTAACAACTGAAGAATTCATTGCTACTCGTACTGGATTCAAGATTTCCTCCCAGCCCAGCTCACCCAAAACCTCATTCAGATATGAAAACCTGACTGAAATTCCAATGACTATGGATTGGAGAGAAAAAGGAGCTGTTACCCCCATCAAAAACCAAGGCCAGTGTGGTAAGAGAATAATAACGTTGTATGAAACTAAAACCTAGTTTAGCCTTATTTGCTGCATTTATTTTTGTCCTAACAAGATTTCTGTTATGATTGATTCCTATGTAGGATGTTGCTGGGCCTTTTCAGCTGTGGCAGCGGTAGAGGGGGTCACCCAGATAAAAAATGGCAACAAAATCTCCCTTTCGGAGCAACAACTAGTGGACTGTGTGGAAGGCAATAATGGTTGCGGAGGTGGTTTCATGGATTATGCCTTTGAATATATAAAACAGAACCAGGGACTAGCCACTGAAGAAAACTACCCATATCAGGCTATGGATGGAACTTGTGACCAGCAAATGGCATCTAATATTGCAGCTCAGATAAGTACATATGAAGACGTACCTTCCAATAATGAGGAGGCATTACTACAAGCAGTGGCCAACCACCCAGTTTCAGTTGCCATAGAAGGTTCTAGTAGTGCATTTAAGTCCTATTCCAGTGGAGTTTTCACAGGAGAATGCGGGACCAATTTAGACCATGCCGTTACTGTAATCGGGTATGGAATGAGTGATGATGGTACCAAGTACTGGTTAATCAAGAATTCATGGGGCACCACCTGGGGTGAGAGTGGCTACATGAGGATTCAGAGAGATACTGGAGCACCAGAAGGTGTTTGTGGCATTGCCATGAAACCTTCCTATCCGGTGGCTTAGGTACTCCAACGGTGATAGATCAAGTCACCTATAAGTATTGCTCTTTCTTTCACTATATGTATGTTAACTTTATTATAGCTGAGAAAATACCTATTTTGCTACTTGTATCATCGAAATTGGAACCAAGTAATAAATAGACTAGCCTAATTGCTACGTTTCCCATCAATTTATAGCATGAAGCAAACGTAAGGAATGATAATAAAATCTTTCGAATTCCGCACATTATGACGATCTAAAAAATCTAAAATGGGAATGAGAACAGTGAGATCTCAAACCAACTTTTTGAACAAAGAAACATTATAACGACATTACTGCCAGTAATTTAGTTTTCTTCTAATAAATTATAGTCATAAACCTATTCTCAATAGATTATATATAAGAATTTGGTGAGGGTGAGAAAGCCACAAGAAGCATAACACATTTGCTTTTGAAACAAGTCTGAACTTTTATTAAATTAAATATGAATTATTATTGACAGCCTTAAACACTACAATGTATTAAAATATTTAAAAGGAATAATATGGCGGATAGGAAAACACCCACCAAATCCTAATTTGACTAAACAACATTAAAGACACCTAAATTATGGAAATAACAACTCTAATCCTAAAAATCTAAAAATTACTTAAAATTACCAAAAATAATAAATTACAAAAATTGAATTGCAAATCTCATCCTACGTCAAATCCCTCCCCTTTAAAAAAAAAGAAAAAAAAAAGAAAAAAAAAAGAGGCCCTTAGGTTGATAATTGAGATCTGAAATCTTCATGCCAAGCAAGCAAATACTTGGAATACATGAGTCCCCCTATCTTCTTTCCAAACTTACAACTCATCAATTGAGCAAACAAATTAACTTTAGATTCTCTTTCCTTGGCCTTCACAAATTGAAAATATACACCAAATAAGTGACAAGAATCACATCAAATCTTTCAACCCCAAAAATAATCAACAAATTTTAGTATATCCCCTACCACAAAAATAACATGAGCTCTGGATTTGCAATCATCTAATTTGGTCTCAATAAGATTTTGGACAATGTTCTCTACAATATCTTCCTCACAATTATTTACTTTGATGTAATTTTCCCCAACTATATTAAAAGCATCCACATTTTCCTCGTGGACAATGTTTAACAATTTCACTTACTATCTTATAATTAGAAGTGAATTTGGGCAAACCACCATAGAATACATTTTATTCTTATATCCTTCATGCTTACAAAATTTCTAGAGGATCAAAGATCAATAACTATGTCATAAACCAAAATTTTAAATTACATGTTTTGTTATCCAAAATTATTCTATAAAAATAAGTTTATGGATGGAATATTAAATAACGTTCAATTGACAAGAAATTTGGCATGCGTGTTAAAATATAAACAGCATGTTCCAACGAATACATTTTCAAAATATGTAGCCATATTAATTTTGTTTAATGGAACTTATAGCCTTAAGCTACAAACAAGTTTGTACCCAAACTTTCTCCTTTCCTCATTGGCTTCAAAATATTTTTCATTCAAATTAGTTTCACAAAAATTTTCAAGTTGTGATTGTAAAACTTGATTTTATTCTATCTCTTCAATAATTTCTTTAAAATTTGACTTAATCTTGTCCATCCTCTTTTTATTTTCTTGACACATGAAGGCTTTCCATGTTTTGAACATATTCCTCTTCATATGAATATACAGATCTACAATTAACACTTGTATAGTCTAGTATATCTTAATAATCAAGAAGAAACTATAAATCAATTAACACTTTTTTCATTATTTGCCAAGGGAAAATTGAATGCCTATCTCAATGATTTCTATCGATTTGAATGTCTTCTCATCATTCCTTTGCTACTGTCATACCCCAAACCCAAAAGGGTCCAAAGCATGAGAAAGACATCTCAAAAGTACCTGTAGTTTTTTTTTTTTTTTTGACAATTCAATCCAAATAAATCATATCAAGTACCAACATAAAAAAATTATCTTAATAATTCCATTAAATATACTTCCAAAGTAAGTCAGACCTTTATTCAATAGTTACAAGGACCACTGGCTACAAAAGAATAGAAGTCTGAATAAATAATTAAATATCATCAATTTGTCCCATCAGTGGGAATAAAGTCACAACCACTATAATATACAAAATAATGAGTCAAGTCTACTCTATGAATTATACATGGTCGGTTCCACCCAAACAAAATGCATGAAGACCATGAAAATTTGAGCATGTGATATCTTTTATTCCGAAGGTCCGATTTAGGAAACAGACATACCGTCACGACCATTGGAATCTCAATATCATTTTTATAATATATAATAAATGAATTAATGCATGTAATGCAACTCTAAATTTTGGGTATATGAATGGTCACTCTAGTCTTCTTCCAAGATTAAATTAAGGGTGCAAAATCAAGTGTCTACAATTGGAAAATTTAAAGGTGCTTATCTTGTCTTGTATTATTTGTGAAATTGAGAGAAAATATTTTTGACAAAGAATGAAGTTGAAAGCCTTACAAAGTTTATTGAAGTTTTGATTGTTTAAGGTTTTTCTAAAACTACCTAGATGTAGACTATGTATTTGAAAGGAAATATAACCTGTGAGCTTATGTTATTTTAACTTTGTGCTATGTGTGACTTCTTAGTGATCACCCAATTTGGTTTTGTAGTCTTTGTGACAACGGAATTAGATTTAGATCTGTGTCCTTTCACTTTGGATGACACGTTCTTCCCTACTGCCCATTGGGAAAAGAGGCTCCTTGATTGTGTATGGGTGAGGCTGCTACCCATTGGGCCAAAAGACCACATGCAAAAGAGGTCCTATTTGACACGTTCTCCCTGTTGCCCATGGGGAAAGAGAAAAACCTTAAGGATATGGGTAAGGCTATTGCCCATAAGGCGAAGAGACTACATATCAGAGAGGACAATATCATGTCAGTTGTGAATGGGTGGATCCTCTAACTGGTCTTTGTGGTAGTGTGGTATAATCGTGATAAATTACCTTATGTTAGATTTTATGGCTTTGGAATTATATCGCTAGTGCTCACAGATTATAGTATATAGTTTCAAGGTATTTACTTTGAGAAACTTTGTGTTTCATTATTCAATCATTCTTGTCATATTATTATTATTGAAAATGAAATTTTCATTTCCCCCACCCCCGTTAATTATGCTACTTACTAGGCTTTGTCTCATCCCATTATTTTACAAACTTTTCAGAGTAGGCAACAATCATTTTGAGATAGCTTTTTGGTGGCTAGCAATAGTTAGCCTAACTACTGATGGAGACTGAACTTTTGTGAAAATAGTATATAATGGTTATTAGAGTCTAGGAGACCAGACTTTGTCTGGGCAGAATGGGTGTCTAACACTTTCCCATTTCGTAATGTAGCCCCTGAGCTTAGGATTTTTGGATAGACAGATTAATGTTTTGTCTTTTACTTTTGGTAGATTTTAACTAAGACCAAAGCATTGTGAGGTTAATTTACCAAAATTGTACTCCTTTTTATTCAATCAATGACATTTTATGTATTTTGAATATGCAATTGTATTTATTTATTTATTTAACTAAGATCTATATCTAGACAAGTTTGTGCTCACAGTTTGCCAAGTGTTCTAAATTTTTAGAACCTAATCGGTTTTTTTTAAAAAAAAAAAAAAAAATTGGACTTGCTTGGCATTTGCCCAAACCTCAAGGGTAGTTAATGAAATTTACCCTAAATAATTATGTAGAGTTGTGATTTACAACTATGTTTTACGTTGGCTTTATTCCATGACAAAATGTGTTCTAATTGCTTCAATTTATTTCCTTGTATTTTGTGGGATTTTATTGTATTGGATTTAGTATCAAGTTGGTGAAGACTTAAGCTTAAATGAAGAATCAGTGGATTTCGCGTGAAGCTAACCCGCGAAAGAGTCACATGAGGAGCACATGACTGGAAGCTGAAGAGTCGTGCCAGGATGTCGATTTCACGAGTGTCTCACAGGTAAGGCCCTCCCGCGAGGTAGTCACGAAACATTCTGCCTGGAGGATTTTTAAGTATGGCTTTCTTAACCTTCACCCATACTATATATACCCTCATTACCCACAAATGTAGATAAGGCCATTTAGAGAGAAAAACCCTAGATAGGTTCTCTACAACACACACACACACACACTTCTTTTAGAGAGAGAGCTACTCATCCTTAGTGAGAAATCATTGTAGCCTCTTCTCCATCCCTCTTCCATTGTCATACCTTGAGATGAAATTTGTACCTAAACACAACCTACACCTATTTAGAGTGTAAAAAGAGTTTTGGATCTTGGGAAGTTTTGGGGATTCGCCAAAAGAAGCCAGTGAGGCTTGGCGGATGCAATTGGGCGTATTGCGGGATCCGAAAATCTAGACAAGACACGGTTCCGAGAAGCCTTTTTGGAGTAGGAGTTTGGAGGGCTTAGGTACATTGGGTAAATTAGGCTTGGAAGGTCTCTTGCTAACTCATGTATCCCAACTGATTGTCTAGTGGATCGATTACCGCTTGGAGGGCGGTGGAGATGTTTTTCGCCGAGTTCTTCGGTTTCCTCTTCGATAACACATCGGCGTGTTATCTTGTGTTTGCATCTCTCTTCCCTACTCTTTTACATTCCATTTTATTGCTGTATTGTCATGAGTATGGATTAAAGTAGCTTATTTGTTTATCCGCTCGCATTTTTACTATTTCGCACTTAGTATTAGTGTAAAATCAATCGAGTCGTAACTTTAATTTGAGGTCCTAAACAGTTCTTGTATTTTCAACACATTTTCAAGCTTCCAAATTTTATTGAGGCACTATTAATTGAAGTGATATATTTATTTACAATTATATTTGTGCATTTTGCAATCTTTTACTATTTCTTTAGTCATTCAACAGTATTAGTTCTTTTTTTAGTCTAACATATGTTCATTGAGTAGATGTCATTAAGATCCTTCCGGGGCATTTTGAATGAAAAATAATGATATTTGTTTCTTTATTAAGATCCTTCTTGAGGCACAAGTAAATTTAATTCAATTTTAAGTCCTTGGTGTGCCAACAAATATGGTTGGACTTCACTCTTATATTATCTTGTATTTTCAACACATTTTCAAGCTTCCAAATTTTATTGAGGCACTATTAATTGAAGTGATATATTTATTTACAATTATATTTGTGCATTTTGCAATCTTTTACTATTTCTTTAGTCATTCAACAGTATTAGTTCTTTTTTTAGTCTAACATATGTTCATTGAGTAGATGTCATTAAGATCCTTCCGGGGCATTTTGAATGAAAAATAATGATATTTGTTTCTTTATTAAGATCCTTCTTGAGGCACAAGTAAATTTAATTCAATTTTAAGTCCTTGGTGTGCCAACAAATATGGTTGGACTTCACTCTTATATTAAAATTCTGATGATTTTTTTTTTTTTTTTTAATTTGATAGCTATAATGGAGGAGTGAGATTTAAATCTTCGATGTTTTGAAAAAAATCAAGATATGCTAATTAATTGTGTTACAAGGCTCTTGACATCTAATGAGCTTCTTAGATGTTATTATATCCAAAGAAATTCAAATTTTGGGATTACATTTGATATGAATGGGATTGGTAAGACCACCGTACAAAAGCTCTTTACATTCACTGCAATTTTTATATTTATATTTGAAAATTGACCTTATATGTACATATAACACATATAGAAACTCATAAATTAATACCATGTATATACTATTAACTTATTAATTTTTACTATTATCTTTTATTAACACTTTTTTAATACACGGTCTTTTTTGTTATTATCAACTTCAATATTTAGAAATTATGGTGAAATTATTTTACATAAGGGCATATTTGGTAGATTACAATATACACTGCAATATAATAGTTATTATGGGGATAAAAGCCCAAGGCCTTATTTGAAAACTAAAAATGTGTTCGAAGAGGAGTAGATGATTGGGAAGGATTCCAGACGGGAGAAATATGCCTGGAAATGATCTAAGAATATAGTCCGAAGAATGTGTCAATTGTTCGAATGGTATGTCCTCCTTGGACATGATGAATATAGATCAAGCAAATACTTGGGGGGCTTGAGTGACCTTCCTAGCAATTCCAATGATAAAGATAAACTTCAAGCGCATACGAAGATGATAAGAACAGAGAAATATCTAAAGAGAAAAGCTGTTACCCCCACATTAAATGCACTGCAACAACTTTCCTGGCAACATTAATGTGAAGAAGACCCTTGAACAGTGCAGTCTCAACTACCGCCACTCAAGGAGTACCGACGAAGATACCTGATGGGACGTATATTCAAGTGAACGTTTAGATGAAGAACAAGTGTACAACTAGGATAGTCTAGGCGAGAACTATATAAGCACAAGAGACCTCTTACGGAAGGGGGGATCGAAAGAAGAAAAAGGAAAGGAAACAAGAGTGACTGTAGTTCTGATAATTGTATTAGCCTTTCAAATACTAATTTATCTCTTCAGACATCAATCCATCTGAATTTCATGTGTGTTTTTATACTTGTTAATCCTTTGTAATCTGCACGAGACGTTGCTTAGATCACTTAGTCTAGCTCTTTCACCCACTCTCTACAAATTTATTGTGTTGGGCTTGTTGGACTCATATCCCATATCTTTTGGGCTTGGGCTACAAACTAAGACCCTACAGTTATTCATATGGTTTAGTTATTCTTTAGTTTAGTAATGTTTTTATTACAACAAATTGTCATTCTTTATGAATAGATATTCTTCAAAATGTGTAATAATTATTCCTTTATAAAAGGTTTGTAATAGCTATTTCGCAGTCGGTGCAATAGTTTTTGAAATTAATATATTTTCAAATAAACAAACTTTTCATATATATATATATATATGTAACAATTATAAAAATAAAAAATAATAATAAAAATTAACTCATCTTTCTTTCAAATTTTAAAAATATTATTTTAAAGTAATATAATTGTATGAATAAGATATTTCCAAAAATAAGATATTACAACCAAACCTACGAATAGGTTTAGTTATTCTAGTTTTTGCCTAAAAACCATTTCTCGAGAAGTGTTTAGTCATGAAATACTCACAAGGCATTAGCGAGACTCTTTGTATGAAAATGTGACTTTTTAATTTCCCTTAAGCACATTTCGCGGGAAGCTCTAAGTCACGAGCTTCTCGCGAAACAGCCTTTGAACCAGGTTTTGAAAAAAGACATAAAAACGCATTTTGAACAAAAACTAAAAGCACGAAAGTATAAAAACACTTTCAAAAACATATAAAGCACTCAAAAAACTTTCTGGGTTTGATCAGCAAGTACTTGAGCATACACATCACATTTGAACATGTACAATCACATAAATAAGATAAGCATTAATTGAATCAAAGTCTTATGTGTTGTGGGTGAGTATCAAATGTGGAATAGTTCTTAGACCAGAGTGAAGTTTGAATGATCAATTCAATCAAGTCGTACAAAACTGGTACTAAGTCAAGTGGACTATCTCAATTATAAAAATGAGCATATATGACCTCCCACAAGAGAATGATTACAAAACAAAAAGGATTTTCATTTGGCTTCTGCATAAATTATAACATTTGATCTTTTTTGGATAATACATCTCTTTTTGAGATCGGTGCTTAAAATTTTTGATATTTCAACATTGAGAGTTAGCCTTTGGCTTTTTGGGCACCATACGTTTCAATACAAAAGTCGCTTTCCCTTTTTCCTAGTCAAATACTAGTATATGTGGTAGACTTTTGTAGCTCTTAATCTCTTTACATTTGGAGATTTACATTTGGTAAGCACTATTGCAAAAACATAAAAGTAAAGATGGGAAGATATATAGGCACAAGTCTATGCAAGTATCAAGACCATTAAGACTATTGACCAATCATTCATGACAAGCTTGAAGATCTATTTTCAAAAATCACATATAGTTTTCAAGATTTCTCCCACACAAATATATATGCATACATAACAAGCTAAGCTCGGAAATGCACTACGCCGTTAGTACAAAGGTGCTAGGCCAAACTCACATGTGATACACACAATACAAGCGATTAAACTTTTTGAAGATTTTTCAATTTTTATGGGTTTTTAAATTTTTGAACACATTTAAAAACAGAACAAGTAAAGTAAGATCAACAAAAAACAGGTATGAACCAAAACAATTAAAAGAAACGTGCTTTAAACCAAAAGCAATTGACAAATATAGAATTATGCATGTCATGGTGCATGAACATATGCCCTTAAACATTGGAAGTATTAATGCATGAACATAGGAGGTGATCATGCATGAGTATCCTTCTTCACCCACACGTCATGTGCGTTTGGGGTGATATCCCTATAGGATTGGGTACGAGTGTTATGGCCTTTAAACCTTTTGGAGAAACTTGCCAAACAGGTGGTGAATGCATCAATCCTTCTCATCACATCCCTCACTTTGGAATCCCTATCTCGACCTCTTGATTACTCAACAGCCCAATTCCTTTTGTCATTTCTTAGTCCTCTTGACCTCTGATCACTGGCATTCTACAATGCCCTCATCTTATGACAATTTGTTCTGGTGTGTCCTTAAAGTCCACAGTGATGGTAGAAGCAGTTTGTTCTCGGACCTTTTTGTGATTTTGGAAGTGATTTCCCTCGAACCTTAGGCTTGACCACTGATTGGTTAGGAGGCTTATTCAACACCCATTGGTCAATCACATTCCTCTTCTTTTCCGGCTTCACTTTCTGAGCCTTTGCGGTAGCTACCATCGGTTCTTTGGCTTTTACAAACCTCACTTCCTTGGATACATTGACAGCTAAATTACTTTCTCCAGTATATCCCAATCCGCTTTTGTTAGAGAAAGGTTTTTGATGAGCAAGGACTTCATCAAGCTTTTAGGAGGAAACACGCTCTACTTTAGCATTGGCTTGAACCACCTCAAACTCAAGGAATTTTATCTTTGAGTAGGCTTCTGTCAGCTCTCCATTCAGTATCTCTATCTCACACTTGGCCTCCTTATATCGCATGAGAAGACTTCTATAATCTTCCTCTGCCCTCTTTATCTTTTTAGTGTCTGCATTAGCCACTTTTACATATTTACTCGTCTTCTCAAGGAGAGAATTATAGGTCTGTTGTAGTCCCACTATTTCTTCTTCTTCCTTATCATCAGACTCCTCAACTATCCCAATTGACTCCAATTCAGTGTGCTCACCAAGCTCTCCCACTAGCACACTTAAATCTTCTGAAGATTCCATATGAGCAATGGTCATGAATGTAGAGAAGTTTCCTTATTCATCATAGCTTTCATCTGAATCTAAATTAGAGGAATCAGAATCACTGAGAGTAGGGGCATACACCTTGCCCTTCCCTCTTAGAGAATTAGGACATTCCTTCTTGAGATGGCCATGACCATTGCATTCATAACACATAATGCCTTGAGGGGATTGAGAATCATTCCCATCTTTTTTCTTAAACTCCTTCCTATCACCTTTGGAGGATGAAAACTTCCATCTACTGAACGGTTTCCCACTGTTCTTCATCTTCAGAAATTTTCAGAAGTTCTTTGCAAGAAATGTTGCCTCCTTCTCCACATCATCTTCTTCGGAGGAATCATCTATTCTCTCTATGATGGTTTTAAGAGTAAGAGATTTACTCAATGAGAAGGCAATCCTAGCTCATATGTTTGGAGAGATCCAATGAGCTCTTGGATTTTGATCTCATCCAAATCTTTACTTTCATCTATAGCTGTGACTTTTGATTGGAAGCTCTCCGGCAATGATCGAAGGATTTTCCTCACTATCTTTGAGTCCTCCGTTTTCTCACCCAAGTTGAATTTGCCAATAACCACCTCATTCAGCTTGCTATAGAATGAGTCAAATGACTCTTCTTCACTCATTTTTAGCTCTTTAAATCGGGTGGTTAGCATCTGCAACTTAGTACCCTTTATCTTCTTCGTGCCTTCATAGGTGATCTCCAATATCTCTTAAGCTTCCTTGGCAATTGTTATGTGAGAAATCCTATGAAACTCGTCTGGAGAAACACCATAAAAAATTGCATTCAAAGCTTTACTATTAGGATTAGCTACCGCAAGTGCTGCCTTATCCTAAGTGGATTTAGTGGCCTCCGACTTAGTCCATCCTAATTCTACAACATCCCAAACAATATCATCAATTGAACACAAGACTGCTCTCATTCGTACTTTCCAAAAGGCATAGTTACTACCATCAAAATATGCTGGAACATTTAAAGATGGGGACCGATCCATTTCAAAGGGGGTCAATGATCACACTAAGGTAATTAAATTACAACTTTACAATTCCATTCAAAGGTTGATAGCCCAAACACTTACCACACCCTTTCAGAGTGTTTAGTGAGGTTTTGGTTCTGCTGGGAAGTGTTGGAAGAAGCCAGGCTTTATTGGATGCAATTGGGAGTATTACAGGATCCGGAGAGCTAGACAAGACACGGTTTTGAGAAGCCTTATTGGAGTAGGGGCTTAGAGGGCTTAGGTGCATCAGGTAGATTAGGCTTGAAGGGTCTCTTGCTAACCCATGTATCCCAACTGATTGTCTAGTGGATCGATTACCACTTGGAGGGCAGCAGAGAGGTTTTTCGCCGAGTTCTTTGATTTCCTCTTCGGTAACACATCGGCGTGTTATCTTGTGTTTGCATTCTTTTGATGAATATGGCTTAGAGTAGTTATTTTGTTTATCCACTCGCATTTACTCTATTTCGCACTTAGTTTAAGTTAGAATAAAATCAACCGAGCCATAATTTTAATTTGGGGTCTAAACAACTCTTGTGTTTTCACACAAATTCGAGCTTTCAAATTCTTTTTTTTTTTTTTCAACTAAAAACGGATTTGCATCTTCATTAGATGCAAATCTGAATTTTTCTTAAGTCAAAAATGGATCTGCATCTTCCTTAGATGTAGATCTGAATTTTTCTTAAAACAAAAATGGATTTGCATCTTCCTTAGATGCAAATCTAAACTTTTCTTAAATAAAAAACGAATTTGTATCTTCCTTAGATGTAGATTCGAATTTTCCTCAAGTTAAAAACTGATCTGCATCTTTATTAGATGTAGATCTGCATTTTTTTCCAAATTAAAAACTGATCTACATTTTCATTAGATGTAGATCTAATTTTTTTAACATAGTAGATTTAAAAAAAAAAAAAAAAAAAGGGATCATGAATGGTTGTATTTGTTTTATTTAGTACACAAAGCATAAATTTATTTTATGAATGAAATCCTCTTCTCAAGAAATCTTTTTCATATTTATTTACACATACAAAAGCAGATCTAATTTTTTTAAATACACAAATTTGATTTTTTTTTTTATTATTATCACAAAACAGATCTGATCTTTTACAAATCAAAAACCATTTTTTCTCAGTTCTCACAAAACAAATCTGATCTTTTACAAAACAAAAAAACATATTTTCTCAGTTCTAAAAAAACAGATTTGTTATATTTTCAAATCAAAAGATTTTGTTTTCTTTAATAAGCACATATCTAAATTTTTCTCTTCAAAAAACCAATTTTTTTTCAAGTTCTCAAAAATAGATCTGATTTTTCTAAACCAAATTCAATTTTTTTACAACACAGACCTGAATTTTTTTTACAAAGAAGAGGATGCATTCATTAATAAACTTGTGTGATTTAGTTTTTATTTTTTATTTTTATGTGTGCAACATATCATTCATGTCATGCATAAAGGGGTACATAGGTCATGAGAGTCTAGAAGACCAGACTCTGTCTGGGCAAAATGGGTGCCTAACACCTTTCCATTCCGTAACCTAGCCTTTGAATTTAGAGTCTTTAGATAGGTAGACCTAAGCTTTATCTTTATCTTTATTTATTTTGGGTAGATTTTAATTAGGACAAAAAGCCATGTATTTTTGGTAGTTTGTAACAAGGACCCAAACTCATGTAATTTTCAATTTATCAAACTTGTATTTTTTTACTCAATCAATGAAATGAAACAATTTAGTCATGTATAGTTATATTTAGTTTTTCTTATTTTTTTTTGTATAAAAAATAAGTAGTAACTTCACACCACTTGCCCAAATAGAGAGGTGCTCTAAAAAACACTCTAAAAATCACTCTTTTTTTGAGAGGCACTTGGCGGTCTCTCACAATGCCCTAGGGAGTTTGTACTTCACTCCAACTTATCAACCGGGGATATTCCCATCTATAAATAGAGGAAGGACCCTCGATTTCAAAACACTTCAACATTCGAGTCTTTTGAAGAGCTTTTTGAGAAGGAGCTAATAGGTGATTGCTGNAGCAATTTATTATGCAAGCATATTTATTGATAGACATTCAAAAAATTAACTAGAAAAAAAAATTTGCCAGGTATATTTTATGAGTATTAAGAGATCATAAGGAAGTACACTTAAAGCTATAGAATTAACTACGTGCATTTATTAATGTAAGAAAAATAAAATAATGCAAATAATTTTTTTTTAAAAAAGAATTATGTTTAGTGTAAGACAAGTGATAACTATGAATTTAATTTAGTAACCAAAGCCCTAAAGGTAATGGTCAAGACATTTAATTCTATATTAAGTAATTTTTTATGTATTTTTCGTATATATATATATATATATGTATGTATATATATACACATATGAGACAACTAAAACGAATTTGTCAGTGTAAGCAATTAAATCATTAACACGTGTTTTTTTTTTTTTTTTTTAAATTTAATAATGAACATTACAAGTTTACAATTTATAATTTGAGTATTTATTAATCTTTAACTTGTGTCCTTAATGCACTCACTTACATAACCCAGTAACTAAACTATAATAGTTTTATTGTTAGGTATACTTAATTGGATGAGGCTTAGGTCCAGCGCATGTAGCACTGGACCTGTTAAGATGATGACATGTGTTCAAAAGTGGACACGTGTTATAATCTTAGCGGGTCCGGTGCAACTGGACACTGGATCCAAACCTCACCCTACTTAATGAATATCAAGGCATTTTATAAGTAGAAATAGTAAATACTATAACATTAACTAGAGGTATATTTAATGAGTATCAAGGCATTTTATGAGCAAGTGTAGTTAATGCTATAGCATTAACTATATGTAGTTATTACTGTGAGACAAATTCATATTTGTAAGTATTATAAGAACATATTTATTGCAAGAAATTTAATGTCTAAATTTAGAAAGAGAAGATTTAATGGATGCCCTTAAAAAATTTGTTTAAGTAATTTATTTTTTAACAGTTTTTTTTAATATGTCCCATAAAAATGATATTAAAACTTTATTAAAATGGTCTATTAAGAGATATCATATGGGCACTCATTAACCGGACCCATTTAGAAAAAATATTTTCAAATACAATTAATGAGACAAGATATTAAAATGAAAGTATACTTAATGTTGGGCATTTACTACACGTATTTATTAAGACTTTTATTAATGAGTGTAGAAAATGAAAATTGGGGAAATTGCGGTGACATATTCTGAGGTTTAGTAAACTTACACTAGCGTCGTCACACTTTTATTTTTTTTATTTTGAAACAAACACTCCTCTTGTTTCAAACTTGGAGACTTGAACTCTGGCTTTTACCTCCATACTCCATAAACACTTATACTTGTAAAGTGACCATCTTGTCACTGGTGCGCGGTAGTTCGCTCACTTTTCTAAATAAACTACCATCACCACTTTAGTGGCTTATAATTGTGAAATCCACAAACATAATTGAAATTTTAATTTAGAAAACTTACATGTTTTCTATTTTATCACAGTTTCCAAATAAATTTACCATTTTTGTATCTATAATTCATGGTTTAAAAAGGGAAAAGAGAATTATTTTTTAATCAAAATTCAATAACAGAAAAACATCAAGAAATCAATATTGCAACATTCAAAATAACCCAGAAAAGAAAGAGTTAGATTCAAGTTACACCTGGTGTAACTGTATGTAATGTTACACTACCCAATAACTTGTTACTGAATTAATATTTTAAAAATCTAGCCGTTGAATTATATGTTCTATATGTTCTTAACATGCATGCCAATTTTCATATCAATTAGATGTTATTTACCATTTGATCTATAAATTCATCTTTTATGCATTATTTTAAACTACAAAAATTTGAATTTTAACAATTGATTGATGACATGGCTATTAATCTTTGATCACCTTGAAATTTGCAAGTATGAAGACTACACAAAGATAATGTAATCTAACGGTGGATTTGTCAATATTCGCGTCCAATTAAAAAATATTGAGTGATGTAACATTGCTTAGATTTACAGCAGGTGTAACTTGAACACAACCCGAAAAGAAAATATAGGATTACCCACCAACAAACAACTCTGAAGAATATTGTATAAACCTTAAGGTGAAGCACCAGTTTTCCTTGCTTAACAAATTTGAGTCTATTCCAAAGCTATCCAAAAAAGTACGAGAAGCTTTCACATAATTCATCAATTTGCAACACTGTACTTTCTTATTGTATGTTTATCAAAGCCAATGAAGGGCAAAGGTGAATGATATTTTGGAATGGTTCATCAAAAAAAATATATTTTGGAATGGCAAAAGCTCAGTGGCGGCTCTAGGATTTTTTTTCTAGTGGGGTCAGTAAGAACAAAGAAGATGAATATTGAGTAAGTGATAGATTTTGCAATTTATTTGGTTTTCTTATTACAAATTTTTCCATAGTGCTGGAAAGAAAACAAAAAATAAACTATAAGTTCATTTGATATATTGTTTCTTAATACAATAAACATATTACTTATCGTTGCTAAGATTAAATTCTAGAAATTATCTATTGTTTCAAAGTACAATAAACATATTAATCATTGTTGTTATAATTGAACTTTAATAATTATTGCTTAAATTCTTTTATCTATTAGTTTATGTCTTTACTGATTACAATTATTTTATTTACCAATTCAACACAACTTTGACAACGATTGTTCTTTATAATTATATTGATAAAAATTTTGTTGTGTTAATATTTGCATTTATCTTCACTCAATCATACCTTTGTCCCATGTGCATTGTTTATTTTTTATTTTATTATATTTTTTTAGAATCAGCCATGTCTAACTATTTAATTGTTTTTTAGTGTAACATTTCCTGTTTAAAAAAGCTAAAATAATGTCAAAAGGATCATATTTAAGCTTATTTCAATTGAACACTAAAAAAATTTGGGTCAGGAGGTTTAAAATTTTATTTTAAATTATCAAAATAAATTATTTTAAAATTACTATACATAATTCTTCTTCTTCTTCTTCTTTTTTTGCCAGCTCAGGGGGTTTATTTGAACCCCCTAAGCTTCACTTGCCGCCACCCTTGCAAAAACTCCTTGCCTCGCTTGCTTTGTTCCTTGGTACTCACTGCCTTTTTCTTGATGTGTTTGTTGCTTCTACTCCTAGTACTCAGTCTGGTGGCTGCGTGGGAACTTGTTACTTTGGACATTGGAGGAGCATTAACTTCAGGATCATCTAATGTATTTTCCATTATGGGACGACTAGGGTTTGCATGTGAATTATTACCATCATAAATTCCGGGCATTGAATTTGCTTTGAAACCGAAGTCTGACTTGCAATATTTAAAATCTCATCAATTTCATTGATTTTGATTTCAAATAATTTTGCTGAATCAACGGCTTCTCGATTTAATGACTTCGCATTAAATTCCTTTCCCACAATAATTGGAGCTTTAATAGGTGACAATTTGTTGGAGATAGGGTCCTTTATTGGCAATAATTCTGGCTCCAAATTTGATTCTGACAGCCTGCCTCCTTCAATGCTTTCAGTTACTTCCGATACCATGTCTTCCTCTTCCCACCATTACTTCCTTCAACCCCTTTTTTTGTAATTGTTGCTGGTTGGACTTCCTTAATCGAACCTTGTTCTGATAAATCAACCACCGGAGCTTGGTTAGGCACCACCTCAGAAGGCTCCGAAGTAACAAAAGGTTGTCATCGTTCGTAAAAACTTGGGACATAGATGACATTCTTCCCACCAGTCGTATATGGGGCTGCCCTTAAACTAGAATTAAATTGTTGACTATCCGGCGAGAGGGTACCTTTGCTCTCAATCCAAATGCTACAATCTTTGTCGCTGTGATTCAGACGACCACACCAAAAACAAAAATTGGGCAAACGCTCGTACTTAAAGTTAACCCAATGTTTCTCACCATTCTCCATGGTTATAACCCTTCCCCAACAAAGGGGCAGGGTAATATCAATACTGACGCAGACTCGAATAAAATATCCACCATCATCATCAACTACCTTGGTTGATTTTTGTACTTCGCCCACAATGTCACAGATTCCCTCAGCAACTTTTGTGTTCATGAAACGTACCAGGATATTATGGACCTGCACCCAAAAGAGTGCTTTTGTAAATACTAGGTCGCGGACTAAGACATCTGTATCATATCGCTGTAACATAACTAAGTATTTGTCAAAACTCCAGGGTTGGCTTTGAAGGATTCGATCAACATCGTTCAAGTTGTCAAAGATGAAGATGACTCTGTTATCTTTCTGGTTTTGGATCTTGAAACCTTTGTGGACCTCCACAGTTGCTTTAAAGTCCTTGCCAGAATCTCTATGTTCAAGAAATGTGGAGTCAAAAACTGTGCCGCAATGATGAACTCTCCTGATCGTTGATCCTTTTGAAGAACAAACCCGGTGTTTTCTCTGTCTGACAGTGAGAAGTTACTCCATTTATTTGCCAAATCCTCCATGGCTAACAGAATGTAATGGAGTACTCAAGAAAAGATACGTGTTTCCCTATAACTCGAAAAGAGAAACCCCAACAAGCTCTAGAGGTAAACTGATTACCACTAGAGGTGACAAAACTCTCCTTCAAAAGAAGGGACTGAACAACTTCTACTGCCTAAAAGAAGAGAGAGTTCTCTTTTTTAGCGACAGAGAGACCAATGCTTTTTAAAGCATTTGTTAATGATCCATGTTTTATAGCATAGGATGTTATAGTTAGAGCATTCTCATTAGGTGTGCCAAATGTGCCAAATGCCAAATATTTGGCAGATTTGGCACACCAAATACCAAAACCAACCTCTCATGAGGTGTGCTAAATGTCTCAAAAATATGAGACATGCTACAGTATGCTCTCAAATATGAGAGTGTACGGACAACAATGCCAAACACTGTTTGGCTTATTTAATTCTTTTTTCTCTCTCCTCCTCTCAGTTCTTTCTCTTTGTTCAACATTCTAGAACCCATCTCTTTCTCCCTCTCTCTGGGTACTCTCATCGCTATCTCACCACGCCCAGGCTCATCGCCACGCCCATGCCGTCTCGCTGTCTCGCCACCCCATCTCATTGCCGTCTCGCCACGCCCAGGCTCGCCACTGATCACTAGTCCACTTTGCGACAAAGAGGAACTCCAGTGTGAAGGAAATGGTGGCCGAGAGTAAAAACTTCCATCAGCCGTCTCGCCATGCCGTCTCACCATCGCTTATCTCGCCACGCCGAGAGACAAAAACCGCCTAGGCTCGCCACTAATGACTGACCCACTTTGCGACAAAGAGGATCTCCAGTGTGAAGGACGTGGTGGTCAGAAGTGAAAACTTCCATCAGCGATGGCGATGGAGGCAGTTGCCCTAATCTGATTGTCACTCTCGGCGTATGTCTGATTCAATTTATGATTTTAGTGTAAATTGTAATTAATTTTATAATTGATTTGCTAGATTTGGGATGTGGGTTTGTTTAATTTGGTGGATGTGGGTTTGTGCCGGTGGTAGGTTTGGTGGATGTGGGATTGTGCACCGGTGGTGGGTTTGGTGAATGTGGGTTTGTGCCGATCTCTCTAGTTGTGTTTGTCTTTTTCTTTTTCTTTTTTATTTGAGGTGGCATTGGTGGATGTGGGTTTGTGCCGGTGGTGGCTGTCGGTGTTGTTATGGTAGTGGTTGTTGGTGGCCGTTGTTGCGGCAGTGGTGGTTGTGCCGCTATTGTTGTTGTTGACGATGGGGATGGGGATGGGGATGAGGATGATAGGTAGTAATTAATATATTATTTTAATGTAGAGTAAATATTATTTTAATGTATAAAATTGAAGAATAGAAGATTTGATAAATGGTATGTTGTAAAATGATGTGCTAAAATGATAAAGTAGATTTTTGGTGTGTCAAAATAGCATTTCTTTTAGAGAGCTGATGAGAATGCTCTTAGATTTGTGCCATGTGTAATATGTTAGTCCATCATGATAGTTCCAAACAATATCCTAATACTTATCTATATGAGTTTTCTTTTTAATGATGCCATAAAGGATGGATTTTAATTGAAGTCATTTAAGACCCAACGTATAATTTTAAAAAAAAAAATGTAATTTCAAAAGTATTTTAATTGTATATTTTTTTAATCATAAAATAGACTCTATCTAAACTCTAAATGAAAACATTCAGAATGATCACATCATTGATAGCATATCATGATGGTTGCAAATAGCAATATTATTATTCGTGATTAATAGATGAACAATGAAACTGTGAATTAACAATTTAACAATTCAAATACTAAGTTTAAACTACGACACATATACAGAAGACTCCAAATATTGGAACATAC
Organism: Quercus suber; assembly: GCF_002906115.3. Classification (NCBI taxonomy): domain Eukaryota; kingdom Viridiplantae; phylum Streptophyta; class Magnoliopsida; order Fagales; family Fagaceae; genus Quercus; species Quercus suber. Next base: position 816,156 of record NW_027069735.1, read on the forward strand.
CTGTTCTGCCATTTTCATTATTCAATCAAAACCAAAGTTTCAAATATAATTCCAATTCAATTAAACCCAATACATACATACACATGAACATAAAGAATTGCCAAAAAAAAAAAAAAAAATCTCCAAAAGTTTCTGCCTAATACAGTAACTATTTTTTTTTCTCCGGACTGTGCATTTTTTAGTTCTTTTTCCTTTTATGTTTCATCAAACTTTTTCTAATTGACCAAAATATCCCTCATATATGTTAACATTAAACCTAATAAGAAAACTTTACATACATTTTGTTTTGAAGGCGCTCCAAGAGACTATACAGCAGAGTGATGTTGGAAGAATAATCCCAATATATATATATATATATATAATATAGGAATGAAAAGCCGAGTTGAAATTGTAACAAACAATCCTCCCCCCCAAAAAAAAAAAACTATTTATAATATAATATAGGGTTATGGATTTCTAATTAAATTTGGTTATTTAAATTTTTTTTTTAAAGGATGAATATGTTGGTAGAGTCCATTTGATATAAAATTTAAATCCTATTGAAATTAAAAACGATATAAATTTGTTAATTCTCATTTGATATAATTATAGAGTTTGAATCCTATTGAAATTATAATTTCTAATCAACGTTAATATAAAAAATAAAATAAAAAATGAAAAAAGAATAGAAAGAAAACGTGATTAATAGATATAAGGAAATTTGATAGATTTTTTATTTTTTAATGTCATGAACGTAGAAATTATCAAATTAGTGGAGATATATTCCCTTTTTTGGGATAGATTTATATTAATGGAGTTATCATATAGTTTGTTAAGATTATCTAAAATTCCCTAATTAGGTGATTATTTAGGTCTCCTTTATGTATAGTAGTTGTATGGCACCAAACAACTAAATTTAATTTTTTTTTTCAAAAAAGAATAAATTTTATGCAATTTGGTGCTATAAAATCGAAATAATTAATTGAATTAAATCAAATTAAAAAATATAAATAAAAAATGCTAATGTGGAAACTTGTGGAGAGATCAACCAAAAGTCAAAGGCTTTGGTTTTATATATATGTATATAGATTAGTTTGGTTGTGTATACTATAGTTGTTTGCCATATATTTTTTTGGGTAAATAGTTTAACAAGCCAAAATAACAAGGGTTTAAGATTAAAAGGAAGATACATTTTGAAGTAACAACAATTTATCTATAGTAGTGTCATTCCATAGAGTTAAAAACAGTTTCAAGTGTTACAAGAATGAACAAGACTGATCTATATTGCTTGGGTTTGAAAGCAAGTCAACTTATCTACAATTTTAATTTTAATAATTGGCTAATTTCATTAACTATCCTTGAGGTTTGGACAAATACCAAGCAAGTCTAAAACTTTTCAAAACCAACCAATTAGTCCTTATGCACAATTTGGTCCCTAGACGACTGAAGAACGTTAACCATTCTTGACTCTCTCTCTTTTGTCGCTTCTCTTGCTCCTCTCTCATTTTATCTCAGACATAAAAAGAAAACCCACCATAGCCCACAGATCTAGTAGTTAAGACCACAAACACCATCTCACAACCATCGGTACAAAGCTCACCACAACAAACCAAAACCATAAATCAGAACACAAACCACCGCAAACCCACACTCACAGCCACCCAAATCAAACCAATCCAAACACCCACGACCAAACCAAACCACACTAAACCAAGTCGAGCCACCCAAACCACCCAACCATGTAGATCTAAGAGGACACCCAACAAAAAACAATATCTAAGTAGAAGAGAGATCGAGGTTTGAATTCATACCTACAAAAAATTGTTCACATACTAGCACCCAAAAACACATACACGTTCATAAACCCTCACCTAGAAACCCTAAAAATTTAATCAAAACGCAACTCTTCTCCAATCTAAACCCATCATCAATGAGACCCCTAAACAGAAAACCACCACCATTTCAAAATGAAAAAAAAAAAAAAAAAAAAAAAGAAAAAAAAAAGAAAAGAAAACCAACCCATACATAAATACCAAATCAAACCCAGAAAACCCAACAAATACTATACCCAAATTGATACTCAACCATAGAGTAGAGAAAACAAGATTCAGTAGAGATCATGGTGGCTGTGGGTTATGCCGACTGGTGGCAATGGGTCATGTTGACTGAGTTTAGGTGGTCATGGTGGTTTGAGAGAGACACAAGATAATAGAAAAGAGAGAATGTGTTCATTTCAATCTTGGGTTTGAGAATGTGCCAAATCAATTATTTTGGCATCAAGAATATGACAACAAGAAGAACATCTGTGAGCTGTGGTGGGTATTTTTTAGTCTGAGATCCATGAGAGAGGGACGACAGATAAGAGAGGAGAGGAAAACATAGTAAGAGAGTGTGAGTAATGTCTTTGACATCTATTAAGGACTAAATTGTGCGTAGGGACTAAATTGGTTTATTTAAAAAAAAATGGACTTGCTTGGGATTTGCCCAAACCTTAAGGGTAGTTAATGAAATTTACCCTAAATAATTCTATTTAGGCACTGTTAATTGAAGTAATATATTTATTTACAATTATATTTGTGTTGAAAGTTCAAATAGCATTGAAAACACAATGAAAGTTTAGACCCCCAAACAATAAATTACCAATTCAAACTTTATATCAAACAATGTATATGCGGAAAATGATAATCAAGCTTATGACAAAATTGATAAATAATCTAAACCATAAAAAATTACAATCACAACTGTAATTAGAAGGTAAAGATAAAGGGAAGTGAGATGCAAACACAAGGACAACACACGATGTGTTATCGAAGAGGAAACTGAAGCCCTCAGTGTAAAACCTCTCCACCGCCCTCCAAGCGCTCAATAATCCACTAGAAAATGTAGTTGGGATACATGAACAGTAATAGACCCTTCAAGCCTAATCTACCCAGGTACCTAAGCCCTCCAAGTTTCTCGCTCCAACGAGGTTACGTCGAACCTTTTTCTTTTCTAGCTTGCCAGATTCCGTTATAAGCCATAGCATCAACCAATAGTCATTGGTCCCTTCCAAACTGCTTCCCTTAGCATCAAAAGAACCTTCTCCCAGATGTGGGCATGGTGAGAAAAAGATTTGGTCAAGAACCTCTCAAGGATGTATCAATGGAGAGGAAGAGAGTAGAGGAATTTGAAGAGTCTCTTGGGTGAAGATTGTGGATGAGACAATCTTGTTTTCTCTAGGGTTTTTTGCATTTCCTTCTCACCCTACTATATATACACCCTTATACCCATCATTTTGAGAGAGCTTCTAGAGAGAATTTTGTGAGAGAAAACCCTAGAGAAAAACAAGATTGCCTCATGCTCAATCTTCATCTAAAGAGACTCTACAAATTCCTCTACTCTCTTCCTCTCCATTGTCATACCCTTGAGAGGTCATTTACCAAACCCTTATCTCACCATACCTACATCTGTGAGAAGGTTCATTTGGTGCTTAGGGAAGCAGTTTGCAAAGGAACCAATATACATCGGTTGATGCTATGGTTAAGTAGCGGAATCCAGCAAGTTAAAGAAGAAATAAGTTCGGCGTAACCTCGTTGGAGTAAGAAGCTTGGAGGGCTTAGGTACTTGGGTAGATTAGGCTTGGAGAGTCTTCTCCTGTTCATGTATCCCAACTATATTCTTTAGTGGATTTTATCACCGCTTGGAGGGTGGTGGAGAGGTTTTACGCCGAGGACTTCGGTTTCCTCTTCGATAACACATCGTGTGTTGTCCGTGTGTTTGCATCTCTCTTTCCTTTATCTTTGCCTTATATTTACTGTTGTGGATGTGTTTATATTTGGTTTAGATTGTTTTATCAATTCTGTTATAAGCTTGTTATCATATTCCGCACATTAATTGTTTGATATAAAGCTTGAATTGATATTTTTGTATCTGGGAGTCTAAACGTTCAAGGGTGTTTCATACCCATTTGAACTTTCAATTGGTATTAGAGCGGGTACACTTGGTGTGGTTTTAATACCTAAGTGTGATCCTTGACCCCTTATTGAGATGGATAGGTCTCAATCTTTCACTGCTCCACCATTTTTTGATGGTAATAACTATGATTTTTGGAAAGTCCGAATGAGGGCGTTTTTGTGATCTATGGATGAGGTTGTGTGGGATGCAGTTGATATAGGTTGGACAAAGCCAGTGGATGCCAAATCCACTTGGGACAAGGCAGCTCTTGCAGCAGCTAATGCAAACAGTAAAGCATTGAATTTCATTTTCTGTGGTATCTCTCCAGAAGAATTTCACAGGATTTCTCATATTACTGTTGCTAAGGAAGCGTGGGAGATTCTGGAGACGACCTATAAAGGAACCAAGAAGGTGAAAGACACCAAACTTCAGATGCTGACCACTCACTTTGAGCAGCTAAAGATGGATGAGGATGAGTCCTTTGACTCTTTTTATAGTAAGCTAAACGAGGTGGTCATTGGCAAATTTAATTTGGGGGAAAAGACGGAGGAGTCTAAAGTTGTAAGGAAGATCCTTCGATCACTACCAGAAAGTTTTCGTACCAAAGTTACAGCCATTGAAGAGAGCAAAGATCTTGACGAAATCAAGGTTCAAGAGCTGGTTGGTTCTCTAAAAACATATGAGTTGTCTCTTCCTTTAGTGAAGAAGAGCAAATCCCTTGCTCTTAAGACAATTGATGAGAGGATAGTGTCTCATGAATCTTCGAAAGAGTATACAGTAGATAAACATGTGGCATATCTTGTAAAGAACTTCCAGAAATTCCTAAAGCTCAAGAAAAGTGAAAATTTGGTGACAAAAGAAAATTCCAGAGCGCCGAAAAAGAGAAGAAAGACTTTCGAAGAAAAGATGGTAAAGATTCCCAATCCTCACAAGGAATTACATGTTTTGAATGTAATGGGCATGGGCATTTTAAAAAGGAATGTCCAAACTACTTGAAGTCAAAGGGAAAGGTCTATGCCACTACTTTAAGTGATTCGGACTCATCAAATTTTGATTCTGACGAGAGCTGTGATGGAGAAGGAAATTTCTCCGCATTCATGACCATTGATCATGTGGAATCCTTAGATGACTTAGATAAAGTTGTGAAGGAGCTTGGTGAATATTTTGATTTTGAGTCTATTGGAGTTGTTGAAGAATCGGAAGCTGAAGAGGATGAAGGTACATTAAGTATTCAAGAGAATTACACTTTACTCCTTGAGAAATCAGGTGAGTATGCAAGGGTTGCAAAGGCGGCTGTAAAGAAGATGAAAAGGGCTGAAAAGGACTACAAAAGTCTACTGGCTAGATATAAAGAGGCTAAATGTGAGATTGAGACACTAAATGGAGAGTTATCGGAAACTTACACCAAAGTAAGATTCCTTGAGCAAGAGATGGTGCAAGCGCAAGCTAAGATTGAAAGGGTCTCCTCCAGAAAGCTGGAAGATGTTATCTCGTCTTAAAAACATTTCTCAGATAAGTCCGGATTGTGGTATACTGGAGGAAGTAGCTCATCAACCAAAGCTACCAAAGAAGTGAAATTTATGAAGGCCATAGAGCCTACTGTAGAAGAAACCATCCCTGAGAATGTTAAGGCTGAGAAGAAGAATGTGAGTGAGCAACGGATGGTGAATAAGCCCCGAAATCAATCTATGGGCAGACACGAAACCAGAGCAAGATCTCTCTCAAGACCACAATGGGGTCCTAGAACTGAGTATGTGTGTCACTATTGCGGACTGCGAGGGCATACTAGACCCAACTATCAAAAGCTGAGAGCAGACAATAATGCAAGCACACCTCGGTCACGAGGAAAAAGGAATGACAAGAGGTCTTGGGGTGGTGAGAAACCAAGAAGTCAAAACAATGATCCAGGAATGACGGACATGATGAAGATGATCGGTGCCTTCACCACTTGCTTAGAGAGCTTCAATAGGAGGTTTGAAAGTCCTAAATCTCGTACCCGATCCGTCAAGGATATCACCCCAAACGCACGTGACATGTGGGTGACAAAGGGTACTTATGCATAAGCATTATAACATGTCCATGCATCAATTCTTCCTATGCTTTGTGGATATGATTGGTTATTTGCGTTGTGTTTTTGAGTATCTGTTTAATTTGTGGTTTGTTTGTGTTCAAAATGCTTTCTCATTTTTCTTGTTTTAGATCATTCTTCTACTGCTTTAGTGTCAAAAATCCAAAAACACATAAAAAGTTGAAAATCCAAAAAGTTTGATCACTTTGTTGAGTTTTGTCTCAAAGCAAGTTTAGCCTTGTACCTTTGTACTAATGAATCTGTGCATTTAACGAGCTTAGCTTGTCTCTCATGCACTCATATCATTGTGGAAGAAATTCTGAAATCTATGTGATTGTTGTAAATAGATCTTCAACCTTGTCATGAATGATTAGTGAATGGTTTTGTTGATCTTGAGACATGCATAGACTCATGCCTATATATCTTCCCACTTGTTATTTTTATGTTTTTTTAAAGAGCTCTCTAAATGTAAATCCCCAAATGAAAAGAGATATAGAGCTGCAAAAGCCTGTCGCACATACTAGTATTTGACTAGGAAAAAGGGAAAGCGACCATAATAAAATGTATAATGCTCAAAAAGCCAAAGGCTAACTCATCAATTGAAATATCAAAAATTTCAGGCATCTATCTCTCAATGAGAGTTTCTTTGCTCAAAAATGGCAAATGATATGTTGAATATGAAGTCAAATGAAAAGCTTCAAAGAGTTGCTATCAAGTTCTTGTGGGAGGTCATATATGCATGCTTCTATAATTGAGATAGGTCACATTATCTAGTGCTAGTTGTGTATGCCTTGATTGAATTGATCATTGAATTTTCACATTGGACTAAGGACTATCTCATTTTTTATATCCACACACAATACCCAAGTTTATGTTCAATGAATGCCATATTCATTTGTGTGATTGTACTTGATTAAATGTGTTTTCACATGCTCAATCTTTGTTGGTCAAATACAAAAAGATTTTTGAGTGTTTTGTTCTGTTTTTGGAAAGTACTTTGCTTTTACAAAAATGTGAAATTTTACAAAAACAGTGTTGCCCTGTTTTGGTGACTAAGTCGCGGGTTAGCACAGTCGCAAGCCCTAGTCGCGAGCTCAATCAGAGATTTTTCGCGGCTTACTGGTGAGTCAGTATTCTAGTCGTGAAAAAAACTTAGAAATTTTTTTAAAAAATTTGAGTTTTGCTCTATTCGCGGCTCATTTTGGCGGCTTGTTCGCAGGTAGAAAGTCCAATCGCGAGGGTTACTCAGAGATTTTCACGGCTCAGCTCGCGACTCCTTTGCGGCTAAACCTTCTAGTCGCAAAAAACACTTAGAAGATTTTTCTAGAATCTTACCTTCACAGTGTTTCGCGGCTTGCCCTGGCGATTTACTGGCGACTTGGTTAAGTCGCGAAAAACGCGTGTTTTGTGTTTTTGAAGACAGTTTTTAAAATTTATTTTCAGTTTTCCCTCAATTTTCAACGACTGTTTATTGTCTTCTTCACTCTCTCTCTCAAAGCTTTCGATTCTCACTGAAAAATCATTCATCTCTGCATCATTTCTGCATAAATCGTCAAGAAAAAGGTATGGGCTTTCTTGTTCTTCACTCCAATTTCATGTTTTATGTAAAATATTCTTGAATCTATGTGTTTTACTGTTCGGATTGCTATTCGGGTATTCTAAACATATATGCTTAAAAATGTTATTTTCATGGTTTGGTTTGTTCCCTCTTGGTTATGCCTAGTTTCTTGAGTTTGCTCCATTATGGGTTTTCATACTTTCACCTTCTCATTCATGGGTTTTCATGCTTGAAATTTGATATTTGAATGTTTATATCCATTGGGTATACGGTTATTGGTTTCTCTGTGATGTTTCCCTAAATGAAATTTGAGTTTGCCATGTGTATGACCTTATGTTTATGTGGTTCAATCTGTTCTGTGTGTGTATTAACACATCTTGAGTGTGACCCTGCCTCTAGGGATTCTCTTGCACATTCCATGTTCATTTGGTTAAGTATCAGTGACAGTTGCTTTCATCTGTCTGTATGAAAGTTTCATCTTTACAGACTGAACTTGTTTAATCTGTGATTATTATGTGATGTCTTATTTGTTTGTTATCAACTATTCTTGGTTTGTGTTTTTACCCAACACTTTGTTCTTCCTTATAACTACATGGTTACTAATTTGAGTATACTTCCACATATTGTGTTGTGCCTTTGTTGTGGACTTTTCTGAGTGTTTACAGATGGCTTCCACATCCTCTAAGAAGAAGACTCCTGCTAAGAAGGCTGATAAAAGATTGAAAATGGACAGCAACCTGTTTCGATCAGTCAAGCATTTTGAGAGATACAGAGATTCTTTCGTAAAAGGAACAATTATCCAAGAGAGATTTGTGGATTTACATGACTTGAAGGATACATTCATTCCAAAATGCTTTGAAGGAAGAGGCTGGGAGAAATTTCTGGGTGACTTACCTTTAGTGTGTGAACCACTAATCAGAGAATTCTATGCCAATGTTGTGATAAAGGAGGAGGAGTTGAGTTGTTGGGTGAGGAGAAAGGAGTTTACCTTAAATGCTCATGACATTGATAAGGTTTTAGGACTGGAGGGGTTAGAAGATTATGAATTCATGAACTACAAGGACAGAATGGTCTTTCAAGAAACTGTCCAGAAAAAGATTGGTGGAGTTTTAGAAAAGAGATGTCTCAACACTTCTGACTTTCCTAAAGACATGAGGTGTTTAACAACAATAATGATGTACAATCTGTACCCTATAAGGAAGATGACTACATTGACGAATGACAGAGCCATCTTTCTTATGGATCTTAAGGAAAACACATTTATTGACATCAGTTCCCACATTTTTGATACTATAATGGATGAAACTAAAACCACCTCGAGGCCCAAGCTGGTGTTTCCAAGTCTTCTCATGAGAATTTTCAAAGAAAAGGGTGTTGTAATCCCACAAGATATCAGTCTCATGCCTCCTCTATCAGCCATCAACAAATTTACTCTAATACGGATACAGAGTCGTCTTCCAGGTGAAGAAGATGAGGGTGTCCACGAAGAAGGTGATCCTATGGAGACTGAAGCAAAAGGGGCAGGACTAGTTTCCACACCTAGAGTAAGAGTCAAGAGGAGCAGACCTTCTACCTCATCACCTGTACCTCCTGATACCTTTCAGATCATCCTAGAGAGACTTGATACAATCCGCGATGTTCAGAATCAACAGACAGAGAGGATGACAGCAATGCAGGACCAGCTTAATGTTCTCTCTACCAAGTTTGACAGCATTCATACCAGCTAGGATCACTGACCCTTTGGCCATTCCGGTCAAAAAGGGGGAGAACTTTTAGGGCAGCTCTTGAGGGGGAGTGCTCATTTTGAGGGGGAGTTTAAATATGTGTTTTCTTTAAGTTTAATACACTGGTTTTTAGTCTGTTTTAAATATTTGTGTTTTAAGTTTGATAAACTTGTGAATCTTTGGTGTTTACTTATATAGTATGATGTGATTCAGCTTTAAGCACTGTTTGATTATATGTTTGTACCCATTGTTGCTTTTGTAAGCTTTGAGGGTTGTTTCTTGTTCTTATGCACTGTTTGTAGGCTTGTATAGATGTATGTACAAAACTTTGCATATGCAGCCTTTGTTCTTTGTGTTTTGGTACTTGTTAATGCCTTGCATTATCTTAAGTACAACACTCTTGTGCCCGTGTAGGATTGTTCCTAGATGCATATATGTTTGTATGCATTGGTTGAGTGTTGGACTTGCAAATGATACTCTTCAATTGAGTTTATCATTTTTGCATGTCCGGATGTTCATTCCTTGTGTGAACGAACATAGTAATCACTTTTGCTTAAGTGACTACTGGTGTTGATCTTGCCATGAATTATTGCTTTTATGCTTATGTTCATATTTGCTTGATCATGCTTATTTTGCTCCATATGCATATTAAGTTTTCTGCATACAATGATATTGCTATGTTATTGTGTTTCAGGAGTTACTTATTCATATGTTCAAGAGCTTTACAGAATCTAGAGTTAGGTGTGAGTGAGTTTTCCAACTGTTCCTAACTCACGTTTAAGTCTAGAGTCTGTTGTGGGGTTTTGTCACGGAATAGCCAAAAGGGGAGATTGTAAAGTTGAATTTAATCAACCATGTAATTGGCTTTATTCCGTGACCAATTTTCTTGTAATTTAGCACTTAGCAACCCTGTATTTAGGTGAGAAAATTGTAAGGGTAGTATGTGAGAAGATGTGAAGAAAAGCTCAAGAGTGTGCAAGAAAATAAGAGGCTCGCGGCTAGGGCTCGCGGGTGGATCACGACTGGTAAGCTACCAAAGGCTGGCATGTGAGAGGCACACTGGGAAGCTGAAGGGTTGCGCCAACTGTCACACTACAGGACAAAAGTTCCAGTCTGGCCAGGCTATTACGTCGCGACTTGAACTCGCGACTTGGACAAGCCGCGAGACCAAGTCGCCAACTTGCCCTGTTTGGCAAAAACTGACGTTTTACATTCCCTTCTCACTCTACTATATATACACCCTTATACCCATCATTTTGAGAGAGCTTCCAGAGAGAATTTTATGAGAGAAAACCCTAGAGAAAAACGAGATTGCCTCATCCCCAATCTTCATCTAAAGAGACTCTACAAATTCCTCTACTCTCTTCCTCTCCATTGTCATACCCTTGAGAGGTCATTTACCAAACCCTTATCTCACCACACCCACGTCTGTGAGAAGGTTCATTTGGTGCTTAGGGAAGCAGTTTGGAAAGGAACCAATATACATTGGTTGATGCTATGGTCAAGTAGCGGAATCCGGCAAGCTAAAGAAGAAATAGGTTCGGCGTAACCTCATTGGAACAAGAAGCTTGGAGGGCTTAGGTACTTGGGTAGATTAGGCTTAGAGGGTCTTCTGCTGTTCATGTATCCCAACTATATTCTTTAGTGGATTTTATCACCGCTTGGAGGGCGGCAGAGAGGTTTTACGCCGAGGACTTCGGTTTCCTCTTCGATAACACATTGTGTGTTGTCCGCGTGTTTGCATCTCTCTTTCCTTTATCTTTGCCTTATATTTACTGCTGTGAATGTGTTTATATTTGGTTTAGATTGTTTTATCAATTCTGTTATAACCTTGTTATCATATTCCGCACATTAATTGTTTGATATAAAACTTGAATTGATATTTTTGTATCTGGGGGTCTAAACATTCAAGGGTGTTTCATACCCATTTTGAACTTTCAGTCCTCAATGTAAACAAGGAAAAACAATAAAGAGTAGAGATTATGGAGAGTACCTTGAAGAGATGAATATAAATGAACCAAAAAAAAACTGTAACACCTGCAAAAGGGGTTAGAAAACAAAACAATGAAAATAATAAAAGAAAAAAAAATCTAATATACGACACAAATAGTAATGCTAATTGCTTGGCAAGTCTTGATAAATGGGATCCGCCAAATTAATGGATTCCTCCTCTTGTGAAAAATTCTCAAGAAATGGCTTAAGACATTGTCCATTCACCTTAAATATGTTACCATTCTTAGGATTTTCAATTTCTATGGCACCACGGGGGAAAACATTTTTAACAATGAAAGGTCCAGTCCATCTAGATCTCAATTTTTGGGGGAACAAATGTAATCTAGAATTATACAAAAGAAATTTTTGAGATGGTTCAAAAGATTTCCTTACAATTTGTTTGTCATGAAAAACCTTCATTCTTTCTTTAGAAATCCTTGAATTCTCATATGCATCATGCCGAATTTCTTCCAACTCATTCAATTGTAAATTTCTCAATGAACTAGCCTTGTCTAAGTTAAAGTTAAACATCTTTATTGCCCAATATGATTTGTGTTCCAATTCCATAGGCAAGTGACAAGCTTTAGCATAAACAAGTCTATAGGGAGACATACCAAGAATATTTTTATAGGCAGTGTGGTACACCCAAAGTGCATCATTCAACCTCAAAGACCAATCTTTACGATTTGGGTTAACCGTCTTTTCCAAAAAAAATTTAATCTCCCTATTGGCAAGTTCAACTTGTCCACTTGTTTGTGGGTGGTATGGGGTGGCAACCTTGTGTGTTATGCAATATTTTCTCATTAATACCTCAAAAGGTTGGTTGCAAAAGTGCAAGCCCCCATCACTAATAATTGCCCTAGGGATGCCAGACCTTGATAAAACATTTTCCTTTAAAAATTTCAAAACAATTTTGTGATCATTCTTTTTGCAAGGAATAGCCTCAACCCATTTTGAAACATAATCTACAGCCACTAGAATGTAAAGATATCCAAAAGAAGGAGGGAATGGACCCATGAAATCTATGCCCCAACAATAAAAAATTTCAACAACTAAAATTGGGTTTAAAGGCATCATATTCCTACTAGTTATTCCTCTGAACTTTTGACAAGACTCACAAGATTTGCAAAAGTGATGAGTGTCTTTAAACATATTAGGCCAATAAAAACCACATTGCAAAATCTTTGCAATGGTTTTCCTTGAAGAAAAGTGGCATCCACAAGCTTCATTATGACAAAAGGAGATGACACTAAATATTTCATTATTAGGGACACATCTCCTAATGATTTGATCTGGACAGTACTTAAATAAATAAGGATCATCATAGAAAAAATTGCGTACCTCAACCATGAAGCATTTCTTATCTTAAGCACTCCAGTGAGATGGTGTTTGGCCTGTGATAAGAAAATTGACAATATCAGCATACCAAGGCAAAGTAGAGATGGAAAACAATAGTTCATCAAGGAATGAATCCCTAATGGGCAATGCATCCATGGATTCATTAAAGGTGAGGTGCGACAAATGGTCAGCCACCACATTTCCTACTCCCTTTTTATCTTTGATGGTGATATTAAATTCTTGTAGTAGAAGAATCCATCTAATCAACCTTGGCTTTGCATCTTTTTTTGAAAGAAGATATTTTAAAGCTGCATGGTCAGTGAAAACAACAACAAGAGAACCAAGAATATATGAATGGAATTTATCTAAGGCAAATACCACAGCAAATAACTCTTTTTCAATTGTAGAATAATTCATTTGAGCTTCATTCAACATCTTACTTGCATAATAAATTACGTGAGATTTTTTATCCTTTCTTTGCCCTAAAATAGCTCCAATCGCATAATCACTTGCATCACACATAATTTCAAAAGGTAAAGTCCAATTTGGTGGTTGCATGATAGGTGCAGTCGTAAGCATGCCTTTTAGCTTATCAAAAGCTTCTTGGCAAGCTTGGGTCCATTCAAAGGGAGTGTCATTTGTTAGGAGGTTACACATAGGTCTAGATATGAAACTAAAGTCTTTTATGAACCTCCTATAAAATCCTGCATGTCCTAGGAATGATCTCACATCTTTAACAGTCTTAGGTGTAGGCAAATTAGCAATCAACTCAATCTTTGCTTTATCCACCTCAATGCCTTTTCAAGAAATGATGTGGCCTAATACAATCCCTTTTGTGACCATGAAATGATACTTTTCCCAATTTAATAGTAAATTATTTTCTTCACACCTAGTTAAGACTTTTTGCAAATTAGAAAGGCATTCATCAAAAGAGTCACCAAACACAGAAAATTCATCCATGAAAACCTCTAAATAATGTTCTACCATGTCACTAAAAATAATTAGCATGCATCTTTGAAAAGTGGCAGGTGCATTACATAAACCAAATGGCATCCTCCTAAGTGCAAAAGCACCAAAAGGACAAGTAAATGTGGTTTTCTCTTGATCTTCAAGTGCAATTTCAATTTGATAGTACCCAGAATATCCATCTAAAAAACAATAGTACTCATATGACCTGCTACTCTCTCTAAAACTTGATCTAAGAAAGGTAAAAGGAAGTGATCTTTCCTAGTGGCTGCATTCAATTTTTTATAATTAATACACATGCGCCAACTTGTGGTGACACGAGTTGGAATTAACTCATTATTCAGTCCTAACTACCTCTTTCATTGTAGGGTTTAACCTACATTGCATCTCCCTAGATGGTTTAGCATTGTCCTCTAGATAAATATTGTGAGTACAAACCAATGGGCTAATTCCTTTAATGTCAGCTATGTTCCATCCTATGGCACTCTTATGTTTTCTCAAAACATTTACTAACTTACCTTCTTGCAAAGAATCAAGTTTAGAAGATATTACCACAGGAAAAGTCTCATCAGTTCCTAGAAAAGCATACTTGAGCTCAATGGGCAAGGGCTTTAACTCCAATTTTGGTACTTGCTCACTAGATGGCAACAACTTTATCTCACGAGGTGGTAACTCCTCATATTTCAATTTCCAATTGCTCGCTTCCAATTCCTGCATAGATTCCAAAAGACAGTGAATGTATGCAATTTCAAAATTCTCATCAAAATTAAAATCACATAAATTTACTAGACAAGCTTCTAATGGATCTGAAAAGCATGTTTTATTGAATTGTTCTTTAACAAGTGTTTCAATTAAGTCAACTTCATGCACATCCTCTTCATCCCTAGGTTGCTTACAATTATTAAAAATATAAAGCTCAAGAGTCATATTCCCACAAGATAAGTTTTAGACTCCACTTCTACAATTTATTAATGCATTAGATGTTGCAAGAAATGGGCGTCCTAAAATCACAGATATTTGAGAATTAGCATTAGAAATAGGATGCATATCCAAAATAATAAAGTCAACAGGAAATAAAATTTGTCCACTTGAATGAAAACATCCTCAATAACACCCTTAGGAACAATCACAAATCGATCAGCAAGTTGTAAAATTATGGAAGTGGGTTTTAACTCGCCTAGACCTAATTGCTCATACACTGAATATGGCAAAAGATTAACACTTGCCCCAAGATCAAGCAAAGCTTTCTCTATTTTTGAATTACCAATCACACATGAAATAGTGGGACAACCTGGATCTTTAAACTTTGGAGGTCTTTTGTTTTGAATGATTGCACTAACTTTTTCAGTCAAAAATGCCTTCTTATGTACATTAAGCTTACACTTAACAGTACACAAATCTTTCAAAAATTTAGCATATGATGGAATTTGCTTTATGGCATCCAAAAGAGGAATGTTTACTTTAACTTGCTTAAGCACTTCAAGGATTTTAAAATTTTGATTCACTTTTTAAGGTGGAATCAACCTTTAGGGAAAAGGAGCAAGGATAGGATACCTTTCAATTTCATTAGATTTAGGCTCAAGGACTTCATCACTACTCTTTATTTTGGAAGACTCATCATGTGTATTGCTTTTAGGAATATCTTTTTCAATGATTTTTCCACTATGAAAGAGTAGTTACAGATTTAACTTGACTCACTTTATTTTCAGAAGAACTACAATCATCAACACAAAATTGACCTTGGGGGTTTGGTTGTGGTTGAGATGAAAACTTACCCTTTTCTATTGTGCTCATGGATGTGGTCAATTTAGTGAGAGTGCTCCTAATGTCATTTATGGCTTGTGAGTTCTGATTATTAATGGTGGATTGAGTTTGCATGAATTGTTGCAAAGTGTCCTCAAGACTCTTCTTTGGAGGGGGATTATAGGGAACAAAATTTGAAGTACCATGTGTAGGAGGTGCAACCACATTATCATTCCTCCAACTAAAATTTGGGTGATTCCTCCACCATGAATTGTATGTCTCTGAATAGGGGGAAGGGTATGATTTTTTCACCATGTTTATAGCATTTGCTTGATCATGCAACACCTCTTTAAGAGATGGAATTGTAGGGCATTCATTGGTAGGGTGTTCCATGGTCTCATAAATTCTACAAACTTCATCAATTTTAAGCACAGTATTGATTCCATTCACCTTTCTTAATTTCATGGCTTCAAGCTTCCTAGTTAGCCACCCTTGCACTAAGGTCATCATCTTCCCTAAGTTGGTACTTACCACCCCTAGAGGGGTTGGTGGATGCTCTAGACCTATCAAGGTATTAGTGGTATCCCAATATTGAGCATTCTCAGCTAAGAGATCAAAATAATCAAAAGCCTCATCATGATCTTTATTCAAAAATTCTCCATTGCACATCATCTCTACAAATTGGCGCATTTTTGGAGTTAAACTTTCATAGAAAAAACTAATTATATGCCAAGTTTCATAGCCATGATATGGAAAAGCATTAAGCAAATCTTTAAATCATTCCCAACATTGATAAAATGTCTCATTATCTTTTTGTGAAAAAATCATTATTTGTCTTTTAATTGCATTAGTCCTATGAATTGGAAAAAATTTCTTTAAAAATTCAGTTTGCATCCCTTGCCAAGTACCAATTGACCTAGGTCTTAAAGAATTAAGCCAAGTTTTTGCCTTGTCTTTAAGAGAAAAAGGGAACAACTTCAACCTAATGGTCTCTTCATTACATGATTGGTCATGGAAGGTAGAACATACCTCCTCAAATTCCTTAAAGTGTAGGTAAGGATTTTTAGAATCTAAGCCATGAAATTTAGGAAGTAATGAAATCATATCGGGCTTAAAATTAAAATTAATTGCATTAGTTGGAAAAACGATGCATGATGGTGCACCACTCCTAGTAGGTTGCAAATAATCCCTGAGAGTTCTAATGGGTTGGTGAGCATGGAAGTTTTCATTATTTAAATAATTCTCATTACCATGATTACTCTCTAAGTCCGCCATGATATCAAATGTGTGAGAATGTTTGAAAGAATCAGGTAAATTGCCAAACAAATTATTGGAATCAATTCTAACCAAGCGATTATCACTATCATGACACCAAACACTCATGCAATAGTAAAGCAAGAAAGAAAAAGAAAAAGAAAGGAAAAGAAAACAACAAATAACTTTAACAATAAAAAGAAGTAAAAAATAAAAGAAAAACTCTTAAAGAAAACTAAACTACTTAAAAAGAAAAGAATTGGAGAGATATTACCAAATATGTGAAGAAATTTGATGCCGAAAACCTCTCCAAACAAAGTGGAACGCTTCTCTAATTGCCTAATCCCAGGCAATGGCGCCAAAAACTTGCTGCAACTTAAATAATGCTCCCAAGTGCAGGATTGTCGTGAAGTAATAACTCGGTAAGTCGAAGGTCGAATCCACAGGGAAAAGGAAATTGATTAGCAAACCACAAGAGAATAAAACTAAAATAACAAAGTTTAATTGAAGAGATTTTTTATGGTTTAGTAAAGTTAATTTAAATTAAGAGAAATAACAATATATTAAGGCACTAAGGTTTAGGGATCCACACACAGCACATCTATTGGTAGTCTTAACAATATTTATTTTATAACTCAACTAAAATTCATACGAAGGATGATCTTAGTCGGATGATTTAACAATAAAAACTCAAGAAGTAATTGTCTAAGGTAGTTTCATGCAATTGATTGATTTTTGGGCAAAACAAAACTAGTGAATTAGTTCGTAGGGAATACTAAGCATTTAATGTACCCGAAGTCTACGATAAATCAAAGGATTATACAGAATTAAACACTTTTCTAGATGAGTAAAACAATCAAAAACATAAAAATATAAGCGTTAAAACCAATAAATAATTGTTAAAAATATACCAATAAACGGTTGGGTTTCACCCCTTGCCTTAGCAAGGCTTCTAGCAAGCCATAACACAAATAAAACTCTAAAAACTATAAATAAAATTTAAGAAAACCTAAATTATGTTCTACAGAAGCTCCCTTCTGAATTCTGCCCTAAAGAGCCTTTAAATAGGTTAAGGAATCCTATTACAAGTTGAACTCCCGTTTAGAGGAAATCCCAAGTTTTTAGGCTTAACTTAACCGACGTTTTTGGCCCATTTAACTTCAGAATTAGGAATTTTGGTAAACTAAAAACTTGTGGCCCTTTAAGTTATCTTTCCAGCCCACTTGAATCATCCCAATTGGACATCTGAGCCGAAAGTTATGCTCCAAATACTAACTGCTATGCAAGCTGAAATCCCAATTTGAATTGGACTTGGATTAGATACAAATTTCCTTTGATTCCTTGCTCCAATTGGACTTGAATTTAATTGTGTTGGTCTTCTTTGACTTCATCATGGCCCTTGTAAAATTAAAGTTCATTAGGTTTCTTCTTTGCACAAATCCACTTATTTAATTTCATTATCCTACAAAAGACAAATTCATGCAATAAAATTCAATTAAGCACAAAATTGATTATTCAGCATTATTCCAAAATTAACTATAAAATGCATAAATTAACTCAAAATAAGTATGATAATGCTTTCTAATAATGATATAAATATGTAAAATTAAGCTATTATCAACAACCACTGAGATATCCTTCCAAAGATGATAGGTTGCTGGAGAAGGGCTTTGATTACTTGGGACTTAGTCATCAGGTGTATCTCGTTGGCCAAGAAATAATGACGCAGCCTTTTCGATGCATAGACTATTGCAAGGCATGCCCTTTCTAATCTGGGGTAGGGGGTCGCCTTATCCCTCAGAGTGTGACTTACATAATAAACTGGCTCTTCAATATCAAAGCTCCTATTGCCAATAAGCTTGAGGCCAAATAAAGCAATAGTGGCTTTCTGGGGATTGGGGCTTACATCGTAGGGAGGTTTGTCATGATCTGCTATAGCCTTCGAAAGGCTGCCTACTGTAATCTCCCCACTCGAAGCCTTGCCCCCTTTTGAGCAACTTGGTAAAAGCTGAGGTAATCGATGCCAAACTAGGGATGAACCTCCGAATGTAGGAAACCTTCCCCAGGAAACTCTTCAACTCCTTCATTGTGGCCGGTGGCTTCATGGTTGCTATGGCCGTGGCTTTGGCTAGATCCACGTCTATTCCCTTGCTATGGACCAAGCATCACAAAAATTTCCTAGTTGACACTCCAAAAGCACATTTTAGTGGATTCATTCTCAACTTGAAAGGTTTGCATCTCTCAATAACCTTTCTTAACACCGTAAGGTGATTTCTTGCCTCCTCGACTTCACAACTATGTCATCCACATAGTCTTCTAACTCGTTGTGCATCATGTCGTGGAATATGGCAGTCATCGTGCATTGGTAAGTCGCCCCTGCATTTTTCAACCCAAAGGGCATCATAGTGTAGTAGAAATTACCTAAAGGTTTTCTAAAAGCTATTTTTTCTGCGTCTTTTAATGCCATTTGAATATGGTTGTACCCGCTGAACCTATCCATGAAGGAAAACATGGCATTTCCTGCTATAGAGTTTATTAACAGATCCATGTTAGGCAGTGGGAATTCATCTTTCGGGCATACCCGGTTAAGTTTCCTGAAGTCCACATAGCATCTTATCTGCTCATTTTTCTTCTTTACTGGTATAATGTTAGACAACCATCATGGGAGGTAGATGAGTTTGATGAAGCCAGCCGCCAACAACTTTTGTACTTCCTTCACTATCTGTTCTTCCATTTCGGTGTGAATTACTTTGGCAAGTTGAGCCACTAGCTTAGCCTGGGGATCTACATTGAGCGTGTACCACTAGTCTTGGGTCTAACCAGGCATCTCGCTGTAGTCCCATGCAAAAACATCTCTAAACTCTTTCAACAGCAAGATCAACTCTGCCTTTTCACCTTCAGACAATTTTAAACTTATTGAAATGGGTCTTGGCTTCTATGGGTCTGTACCCAAATTAATGTCTTCTAACTTCTCTTTTGTTGTTACTTGAGTGTCTTTTTCTATTGTAACCTTTTTTTTCACTTTTCGTGTTGCTTTCTTCTTCCATATTTTCTTGTGCTACACAACATACTAAAATTTTATGCTGTTACCCTTGTCCAAGTCCCCCTTGCATATTGCATGTGGGCCTTGCGCACCTTCATAACTTGTAGACTATCTTACCGCCATCAGGTGTTTGCACGTTGACGCATCACGGCACATCACTTGACTCCGAAGTGGGCACTTATTTCCTCTTCTTTCTCCACATTAGCAGCTCTCTTAGGTCAGACTCTAGGTCATCCTGAGTATCTTCCCACTTGGGGACAAAGGTGCCTCGTGGTTTGGACACCGAACTTTCACCAGATGGTGCATATTCGTCATATAAAATGGTTTCTTACTAAATCGGCTTTTGCTTGCTCAAAGGGTGATGCATTTGTTGCTAGCTGTATCATCCTGCCATTCAATCATCCTTTCACAAATTGATGATAAGTAGATGGAACCAGTCGGTGCTTGTGTAACCATGGTCTTCCCAATAATACGTGGTATGAAACTTCTATTCTTACTACATGGAAGTGAGCAAAGGAGGCTATTGGCCCCACTTTCAACCATAGTTGAATATGGCCTGCAATGTACTCACCTCTTCCTCTGAATCTCGTCACTTCCATTGGATATCCCTAGCTCTTGCCTTTTGAAATGCCTACTGCTTGTGGTGTGCTAAGTGGGATGAGATTCATTGATGCGCTTGTATTTACTAAGGCTCTCTTAATGGGGATTTGGTTTATAGAGGACGCCAAGTAGAGAGGCCTTCTGTGGTCAGAATGTCCTACCTCCATGTGTTCATCGATAAAATTGATCTCGTTAGTGTTCTATAGGAAGGCTTTATCAGCTCTAACTTCTACCCCTAAGGCAATGCTTACCAGAGCCTCTATGTCAATTCTTCATTCATTGGCTATGAGTTCTAGCTGGTTAAACATGTTTTTAAACCTAGAACTTCTCTGTAAGGTGGTAATGGTTGCGGCAGGCAAGGCTGGCCTCTACTCTTCATCTTCTCCTAAATCTGCGAAAATAACAACTGCTGCTACCCCTTTTCCCTTATGGTTCGGGAGTTGGTTTCTTTGAACTTCTGGCTGGGACAATTCGAGAGTTCCCACTTTGATTCTGCAGTGCACTAATCTACAAAACGCCCAGCATTCTGCGATAGGGTGTTACATGTAATTGTGCAGATGGCAGAAGCATGGGTCTCTTCATTCTTCTTCAGTGGGTACCCTGGAAACTTGATTAGGTTTGAAGACCCCATCTGCAATCCATTTATCTAAAAGCACGTCTAGCTCCTTTGGTATACACGGTAGTGGCGGGGGAGTCTCATACTCCCTCCTATCTGATTTCCTCTTCTTTTTTCTAGTAGATACCACTATAGCCTTTGGTGCGAATTTTCACTCTTTGGGCCTGTTAGAACTTGGCCTTACTAACTAGGCGGTTTCCTAGTCTTTTGCAAAAGCTGCTCGAACTAGGAGTTTTCTAGGTTCTCCAAGACAACTCTTTACTCCATGATCATGTTACCCATACACATTTCCACCAGTGTCTTTTTCTTCACAATGGTCATAGTAATCAAGGGCTATATCCCTCAACCTCTTAATGTATTCCATCAGGTCTTCACTGCTTCTTTGCTTGGTTGCTTGCAAAGTTGCAAGTGTTACTCCATGAAAATACTTGGCGCAAAATACATCCACCATATCATCCCACTTGAGATTGATCCTAGTTTCAAACCGGTGTACTAGGTGTACGCTCGGTTACATAGGGATTTGGAAAACTCTTGAAGGCACAAATCCTGGTCTACTACGTAAGGACCAAGGGTGTTAATAAACTTACTCACGTGTTCGACAACACTTCTCCTTCTGCCATTGTATTGTGCAAAAGTTCACGGCTCATATCCCTCAAGAAATGGCTTGCTGAGTATTCAGTGGATAAGGAGGCCTTCATGCTTAGAATCTCTCCTTAGGCACCTTGGCCCTTTCCTACTCTAAAAGCGCTGTGACTTCGGTCATGGTAATGAAACGTTGTTCTGCATTCTATGGGCCACCCCCTACAGGGGTTTCTTCCTTGTCTGCTACATGCTCTAGGTCATGCTAGCTTCCTTTCTCTTTCATCTTGTCCACCTTTAACTGGCAAATCTCTTCCATCAGCTGTTGATAGGAATGCTGCACAGATTGCAGCACTTTAATAAAAAAGTTGGTATTGTCCGTAAGAGTTCTTTGTTCCTGTTGTAGCCGAGCCCCCACTCCATTAACATCTTTCGCTTGATTGGGTTGTTGCTGGTGGGGCGTGGTTGGCCTTAATTCTGCTTGTGAGGGCACGACACTCATGTTCCTTGTCGTTTTTTACCTTGGGGGCATTACTCACGAGTGTTTTATCTGCCTTCCCTATCTTTTTCCAAACTCCCCAGTGAAGTCGGCAATTTAAATGTGGTGGGCCTTTTTTGCGTCTTGGGCTAGATCACTCCTACTGTATTACGGCCCTATGATTCTGGGGTAGGAAAGTTGGGACTGGCCTAACTGAAACTCACCTTAGGCCAGCTTATGCTCAAAGTTAAAGCCCTAGCAGAAACCTTGGGGGTGTCACGTGCCTACAGCAGGAAATGCTGTCACAAAAAACGTTATAGCAGGAAACAAATAATACAGCCGGATATCTAAAATATTTCAACTAAAACATTCAATAATGCTTAAACAATTCCACAAAGGAGAAATATAATAATGTGATTATGAAAAGAATAGATAAATAACAAGAAAATAGCGTTAGTCCTTAATCAACCATAACAAAAGAAAAGAGGATTAGCTTGCTAAAGGAACAAACTTGGCTCCTTGGCAGACTCAAGTCCAAGAAGGGAACCAATCTCCAATGTGGATAACCTTAGAAGAGAATCCTGCCATAGAAGTTACTCACTTAGGAAAATAGACCTAAGTGGCTTAATCTCAGATTCTTAACTTGCTAAAGAGTGGGCTATTGAGAGGGAGAGAAGTGGGTATCCTATTGGTGCATGCTTTTCACTCCTATCACTCTTATTTTCTTCCTTACTCTCGGTTTCCTTGTTTTCTTTGGTTTTCTTATTTTGTTTTCCTTGTTTTCTCTCTTGTTTGTTGTTGTTGTTTACTGTGAACATCTATGGCCTTTTATACTACCTGCCATGGCAAAATTTACCAGTTTTACCCCTTAACTACTTTTGGCCTATTGTAGGTATCCTTTCTGAACTGCCCACTAGTCTGCCAGCTACCCAGCCACCACCACTATGCTGTGTTGGTCGTGCCATGCCTCATTCCCAGACTAAAGTAGTTTTTATTTTTTTGTTTTCTACTTCCTTTTGAACTCTCATCTGAATAAGGGATGGGTTTCTCTCTTACCAACCCCTATAGCATGCACCTAGTGATTCTAGCTCTTGTTTGCCTCTTTTGCGTGGTATGTTATCCCAGCAAGACATTTCCCCCAAAAGATCTTGAGCAGGAACCCCAAAATAGGCTTCCCCTTCTCCCCATCGCTAGACCACACCCTCTCTGACCTCAAACCCGTGGCCCTCCTCCCTTGTATTGGCTATGTATAGGTAGGTGGTGCCTGAGCCTTGTGTGTGCTCCACTTCCATATGAGTCCATTCATTTTTAGGCATTCATGCATTTGCCATTGCGTACAAATTTGTCTGACTCTACTGCATGTTCTAGTGCTTCTTTAACTCTTGTGGCGTGGATGACTTGTTAGGTTTTTATTCCTTGCATTTCATTTCTCCTTTGGGCTAAGCATTGCTTGGGTGTTTTGTTCCATGGGCTAGCTGGTGCTCTGGCCATGCCATGATGTTATTTACCCTTGTTTACTATACCATTTCTGGGGTTGCAGGCTGAAGTGCCTACCATGCCAGTTTCATATGTTATTCCTTCCTTGAGTTTACACTACCCAGTATTCCTGTTGGGTCAGTCCATATAATATCTTGGGCTTCCCCGACCTATTTTATTCCTTGGGTATCCATAGGCCATTTCATCCTTTAGGGCATCCTTAACCCATTTCATTCTTTCGTACTTCTTACATTCCCATGGGCTTTTGCTAAATCTTTTGGGCTTCCCTAGCCCAATTACCACATCCTTTACCTTTGGGTTTATTGGCCTTTGAACCAATCCCATTTGCTAATTCCCTTCTTTGGGCTCCTCTAGCCCCTTTTTTCTTCCTTCCTATTTCTTACGATTCCCATGGGCTTACTACTTCATTATTTGGAGCTCCCTTGGGCCCATTTGCTCACTTTGGGGGACTTTTTACCATTTCATAGGCCTGTGGACCATTATTCCTGCAATTTTGGCCCAATGGTCTTTACTTTGCTATTTTCTTTCTCTATCTCTTTCATATTATTGGGCTTCTTCTATCGTTGGGCCCTTTTGCCTAAAATGGGTATTAACAATCATTTATGGAAAACACACGAGGCATTGAAAGTGCATCATATTTCTTATTGCATATGGGAAAATGTATGAATTGTTATCAAGGAAAATACTACCATCTTTGACTAAATTCTTGAGAATGGAATTCATGGATTTTATGGTATATTGGACGATTTAAAGATGCTTTGATAATTGGGAAAGTTGATGCAAAAAATTTTTAACAAGAAATGGTTTTGACGACTTTGAGAATATTGTGGATAATTTAGTTATTGAAATATCTTAAGAAACTACTTGGAAGTAAACTATGTATTTGAATACTTTTAACTTGTGAGCTTTTGATGTGGGTTTGCCCTTGTGCTATGATGTTGGTGATTACCTCATCTTTGTGATGTGTGATTACCCCATCTTCGTGGTGACAAGCCAGGTTGGAGGCTCCCACTTGGAATGACACGGGTAAATCCTTGAGTGTGTGGGTGAGGCTGTTGCCCATAGGGCCAAAAGACCACATGTAGAAAGGGTATTGTGTGATGCTTCATTCCTTGCTGCTCGCTCGTGGGGGGAAGAGGTAAATCCTTGAGTATATGGGTGAGGCTATGCAGGGCCAAGAGAAAATGTCCAAAAGAGGTACTACATGGCGTGTTATCCCCTGCTACCCATGAAAGGGATAGGTAAATCCTTAAGGGTGTAGGTGAGGCTAGGCAGTGCCAATAGACCACATGCCAAAAGAGGTACATATCATGCTAGTGTTTTTGGGTTTTGACCTGTCTGTTGTGGTATGATGTCTTGGTGACATTTCCATCTTTGTGGCACCTTGGATGAGCTTTTAGGTTTTGAAATGGTATTGGACAATTTCATGGCTCACAGTGAATAAAATATATTTTCATAGTTATTTTGGGAAGCTTGGTGCTATATTATTTTTGTCATTCTTGTTGGGTTGTTAATGAATTTGATTTTACATAAATTAAATGGAAATTCCCAAATTATAGTATGTTTTGTAAAATGCTCATTATCATGAAACTTGCATTTCCCCTAGCCTCATTAATTATGCTACTTACTAAGTTCTGTCTTATCCCATTCTTTTACAGACTTTTCAGAGTATGCAACAATCATTTTGAGACAGGTTTTTGGTGGCTAGCAGTAGTTAGACAAACTACTGATGGAGACTGAACTTATGTGATGGAGATTTTAGATGATGTACATCATAGAGTAGACTCATTCTTTTGTATATTATAGTGGTTATGACTTTATTTCCCACTGATGGGACAAGTTAATGATATGTAATTGTATTTATTCAGACCTCCGTTCTTTTGTGGCCAATAATTCTTGTAATTATTGCATAGAGCTCTGACTTACTTTAGAAGTATCTTTAATGGAATTATTATGATAATTCATGATGTTGGTACTTGATATGATTTATTTGGATTGAATTGTCATAAATGAAAAATGTACAGGTACCGTTAAGAAGTTTTTCTAATGCTTTGGACCCTTTTAAGTTTGGGGCGTGACAAACAATCTAATGGTTGAAGCCATCAACTGGAATACCATGAAAAGAACAAGAATATATCATCATACATCTCTTAAGAAAGAACTAAGATATAACACAAACAAAGCAAAAAACAATTAGCGTAATATCATCATTATCATAGATAAGGGAGAGGTAGGTCCTCGTAGTCTTTTTTTTCTTTCATTTGCATTTGCATTTGCCCTCCAACTTGTAATGAAAGTTGTTAGGTTCTAAGATTTTAAGAACTAATGTATTAAAACTTCATTTTGTATATGTTGGCAAACCATGATTAAAACATTTAGTCTAGGTTTAGACTTGCTCAAAGTTTGGTTTAATGTAAGTTTGGAATCGAGTAATTGCAGGAAATTACTATTCAATTTTTGCAAGACTCGATCGATCGAGAATCGTGGATCAAGAATTTTCTACAGAATTTGTAAACTAGCCTAAGCCCATATGACGTGTAGGGTTAAGTGTTTCACTCCAAGTATAAAAGGAAAAACCCTAGCTATGTTTTAGAAGTCTTTTGTTGAGTTGTGTGTTGAATCTTTTGTGAGATCTAAGAAGTGTTTACCTTCAAACACACATATAGATCTATCAAGATCAAGATTCACATCAAGAACTTGATGGTTGTTTCAGTTGCTGCATAAAGAACTTTAAAGAAGATCTAAAATCTTTGAGTAGAGTGTTAAAGTCAAAAGTAGGAGAACTTGTGGTTGCTGCAGATCAAGGAAAGAAGTAGTCTGTGAGCTGTCACGTGGTCGTGGTAGTAAGTTTTCTACATGAGGTAGCAATAGGATTTTAGTGGTATAAGTCTTATTGTATAAACTTCAATTCTTTCATAGTTGATCTATTTTTACCTTGAGGATAGCTAGGTTAAATCCTCCTCAGGCTTTTTACCTGTTTGGTTTTCCTAGGTCATCAGATATGTGTGTTCTTTTCTTTCTGCATTATATTTGTTTAACCTAGATTTAATTAACAAACTTGTTAATCAACTTGTCTTAATATTAGGTTAAACATATTGTGTTAAGGGGTCTAAAACCTAACAAGTGGTATCAGAGCAGGATAGCTCTTGTGTTGGATCTCTTGATCTATGAGTTGATCCTTGACCCCTATTGTCATGGATTCTTTAAAGTCTTTTTCGTTGAAAATTGAACTTGTCTATTTTTATATCATATGGCTTGTTGCATGTGTTAATTCTTTCCTTGAGTATCTTGGTATAATTACATGTGATGATAATTATGTGTGTTATACTGCTTTAACCGCCTTAAATGCACGTGATTCTTGTCTTTGGTATTTAGATTGGGACAGTCACTTTTAGGGATGGGAGCAAATCTGTAATCAAAGGCATTGGAATAGTAGACATTCTAGGGTTGCCTATATTTGAAGATGTTTGGTTTGTTGATGGGCTGAAGGCTAATAAATTCAGCATCAACTAGATTTACAACAATGGATTGAATGTTCTATTCACCAAGTATGAATGTGAGATACTCGATAGAGGAGGTGATTGCATGTGCATTGGTGTTAGGGCTGCTGATAACTGTTATGGTATAACACAAAGTATAAGCAACAAGTGTTATAGCGTAAAGATCAATCAAGTAGACCTATGGCATCAATAGTTGGGACATGCAAGTCATAAGAAATTTTTGAAAATCTCCAAGTGTGAAGCAATTATAGGTTTGCCTAAGTTTGAAAAAATAGGAAAGAGCATATGTGGACCATGTCAGATGGTAAACAAGTGAAGTACAAGCATCCATCTGTAACTGAAGTTCAAACCTCAAGACCTTTGGAATTGTTGCACATTGATCTCATTGGTCTTGCCAGAGTTCAGAGTTTGGGTGGAAAGAAGTATATTCTAGTAGTTGTGGATGATTTCACTAGATATACTTGAGTTATTCTTTTGAGGGATAAGGCTGAAGCTCCTGATAAGATGATACACTTATGCAAAAAATTGCAAGTTGAAAAAGGTGTCATGATAATTAGAATTAGAAGTGATCATGGGAGAGAATTTGAGAATACCAAGCTTGCTACCTTCTACACTGATTAAGGCACACAACAAAAGTTCTCTTCACCCAAGACACCACAACAGAATGGAGTAGTGGAAAGGAAGAATAGGGTTATTCAAGAAATGGCTCATGTCATGTTGAATAACAAGAAGATGTCCAAGTCTTTCTGGGGAGAAGCAGTTAACACTGCATGTCATACACTCAATCAAGTGTCTTTTAGACCCGATTCCAAGAACACTCCATATGAACTTTGGAGAGGAAAGAAGCCTGTTGTTAAATACTTCAAGATATTTGAAAGTGACTATTACATTTTACATGATAGGGAGAACCTGGAAAAGTTTGATGCAAAAAGTGACAAAGGATACTTTCTAGGCTACTCTACCACTAGTAGAGCATATAGGGTGTGCAACCTCAGACGACAAATGTGGTAGACAATGATGAACTATGTCCAGAATCTCATTCAGAAAACACTCTTCTTGTTCAAGAAAAGATTATGGAGGTTGAAGATACTCTTCCAAAAGAGTATGTTGGGAAACATTGTGATGAAAATCTACAACTGCTGAATGACACTATTTCAGAGTTATCCACTCCTGTTTGTGAAACTCAGCAAGAGCAAAGTGAACCAAGTTCTTCATCTGTACAAAAGAGTACCTCAACTTCTTTAGTCAAAGGTCCATCTCCTAGAGTTAAGTTAAATCATCCTGCCACAAACATATTGAGTAATCTAAATGATAACATGAGATTGAGGTCTAAAGTCTTGAATGTAATTACTCACTCATGCTATCTATCTCAATTCGAACTAAAGAAAGTGGATAAAGCACTTCAAGATGCTAATTGGATCAATTCTATGCATGAAGAACTTCATTAATTCGTTTGAAGTGATGTGTGGGAGCTAGTTCCTAGACCGGATGGAGTAAATGTGATAGGAACTAAGTGAATTTTTAAAAACAAGTCAGGCAAACATGGAACCGTTATAAGAAATAAATCAAGATTTGTTGCTCGAGGATACATACAAGTGGAAGGGATTGACTTTGAAGAGACTTTTGCACTGGTAGCAAGACTGGAATCCATTAGAATACTCTTGGCAATTGCAAGTCACCTAAATTTCAAATTGTATCAAATAGATGTTAAAAGTGCATTCTTGAATGGGATGTTGCAAGAAGAGGTTTATGTAGAGCAACCAAAAGGTTTTGTTGATCCACATAGATCGGATGATGTATACAAGTTGAAGAGAGCACTCTATAAATTGAATCAAGCTCCTAGGGCATGGTATGATAGGTTAACTGCCTATCTCACTGAGCATGGATTCAAAAGAGTATTTGTAGACACTACTCTCTTCATACGAAAGGATAAAAATAATTTTGTAGTAGCTCAAATTTATGTTGATGATATTGTTTTTAGTGCTATTAATGACTCTCTTGCTAAATCTTTTACAGATGAAATAAAGGAGATGTTTGAAATGAGTATGGTTGGTGAGCTTACTTATTTCTTGGGATTGCAAGTGAAGCAAATGGACTCTAGAATTTACATCAACCAAGCAAAGTATGCTAGAAACCTTGTCAAGAGATTTGGACTTAAGAAGGCTGCACATGCTAGAATACCGAAGGTTGCAAATGCAAAGCTAACAAATGATCCTTCAGGTTAGTCTGTTGATGTTACATTATACAGAAGTATGATTGGTTGTCTTTTGTATTTAACTTCTAGTCATCCAGACATTGCTTTTAGTGTTGGTGTATGCTCTAGGTTTCAAGCTAATCCTAAAGTTTCACATTTGAGTGCTTTTAAAAGAATAATAAAATATGTTAGTGGAACTTGTGATTATGGATTGTTCTATAGTAAAGAGTCAAATATATCTCTTGTTGGATACTCAGATGCAGATTGGGTCGGCAATGCCAGTGATAAAAAAAAGCACCATTGGTGGGTGTTTTTATGTAGGCACCAATCTAGTTGCTTGGATGAGTAAAAAGCAAAATTCTATCTCTCTGTCAACTACAGAAGTTGAATATATTGCTGCTGGAAGTTGTTGTTCACAACTTCTTTGGATAAAAAAACTTTTAGGTGATTATGGGATATCACAGAACACCATAGTTGTCTATTGTGATAATTCTAGTGCTATCGATATCTCTAAGAATCCTGTCTAACATTCTAAGACTAAGCATATAGAGATTAGATATCACTTCATTAGGGATCTTATAGAAAGAAAGATTGTGGTTCTAGAATATATCCCTACTGAATGTCAGAATGCTGACATCTTCACCAAACCCATTGATAGAAGTAAGTTTGAGACACTTCGTCAAGTAATTGGTGTTATTCATTGTCCCTAGTCATCTATGTTTCTATGTTCCTTGTACATCATCTCAAAATCCTTTGTGACCATTTTCTTGATTTCTTGTTTTCTTTTGTTTCTAGGATTTGCACTGCATTATATTCATGCATTTCGTATAAGGTGTTTCTTTTTTTTTTCATAAAATAATTAAATAAATAAAAGGAAAAAGCAGTGTGGAAGGATGTGTTTTGTATTGCATATCATGGATTGTAGTTAAGGTTGGCCATATTATCTTCGCATAACATGCTTGTGTACCTTGGTTAGTTTGGAGGAGCTTATTTTTCTGCACTTTTCTAGTTTGAGCTATGTAGTGCATGTTGTGTGTGAGTTGTTTATAGTTTATGATCACATGATCTTGATTTTGAAGTCACATGCTTTTGATTGTATGGACTAAAATATCCTAAGAGAAAGACATAAATAACCATCTCACCACTGTTCACTAGCCAATCATGAACGCCTTAGTACATATCGTAAGATTTTGTGCTCGAAAAAGTGTAGCACATGCACAAAAAGAAAATAAGGTGTAGCCTTAAAATTATTAAAAAAAAAAAAAAAAAAAAAACGCATGTACACAATAAGGCTAAATAAATAAATAAATGCATGATTGCAAGCTTGTTTTCTATGAGATGTGGGTGTTATATGATGTAACTCTTTAGGTGATAGCCACTTTCAAATTTATGTGATGAATAATATAGAAATTATGATTGATTACTATCTCCATATCACATCACATGTATCTCATGCTGTTACTAGTTGCACACACTTCACAAGTTATTCTTTGCTAAACTTTAGTACATGAAATTGTGTGTGAATTTGGTTTTGTAAGGTTGAATTTAATCAACCATTCTGTTGGCTTTATTCCATGCAAAATTTGCTTGAATTTAGCATTTAGTAACCCTGTATTTAGGTGGGATTCATGTAAAGGTAGCGTGTGAGAGAATCTGAAGAAATGCTCAAGATTGTGCAGTGAAGCAGAGACTCGCGGGTGGTTCTTGGCTTGCAAGTCACCAAAGCTGGCACACGTGTTAAGTATGCAGGGGAGTTGAAGAGTCACGCTAGCTTTTGCACTACAGGAAAAAAGTCCCAAGCTGGCTAGGCCATTATCTCGTGACTCGAACTCACGACTCAGTCCAGTTGTGAGGCCAAGTCGCCAGACCACCCTGTTTGGGAAAAACTGACTCTTCACTTTCCTTTCTCACCCCAATATAAATACCCATTATACCCACGAAATGTAGAGAGCTTCCAGAGAGAATTTTGAGAGAGAAACTCTAGAGAAAAACAAGATTGATTCATCCACAATCTTTACATAGAGACTCTTCAAATTCCTACTCTCATCATCTCCATTGTTACATCCTTGAGAGGTTCTTACCCAAATCCTTTTCTCACCATACTCACATCTATGAGAAGGCTATTTGGTGCTTTGGGAAGTAGTTAGGAAGAGACCAATGGTTATTGGTTGATGCTATGGGCTATAGCTGAATCTAGTAAGTTAAAGAAGACAAAGGTTTGGCGTAACCTCATTAGAGCAAGAAGCTTGGAGGGCTTAGGTACACTGGGTAGATTAGGCTTGGAGGGTCTTCTACTATTCATGTATCCCAACTTCATTCTTTAGTGGATTATTGACCGTTTGGAAGGCGACGGAGAGGTTTTACGCCGAGGGCTTCGGTTTCCTCTTCAATAACATATCGTTGTGTTGTCCTTATGTTTGCATCTCTCCTCCCTCAATCTTTGCCATTTAATTTCTGCTGTGGAAGTGATTTTATTTGGTTTAGATTGTTTATCAATTCTGGTATAAGCTTATATTCATTTTCCACAGATACATTGTTTGATATTAAGCTTGAATTGGTAATTTGTAAATTGGGGGTCTAAACGTTCATAGTATTTTATACACTATTTGAACATTCAATTGGTATCAAAACAGGTACACTCGCTGTGGTTTTATCACCTGAGTGTGATCCTAGACCCCTTGGCTTGCTATGGAAAGTGCTACGGCAAAGGCCAATGTAAAGTGGACTAGAGGTGTTTATGATAATGACTCTATGAGCATGTTTGAAGATTGTCCTAGTAATGAACTTTTAGAGTTATTTAAGTGAAAGAAACATGCCAGAATTTTTATACACGTGCTGAAATCATTAGTTCATAGAAATCATGATGTTCATAATAGCTTGTGTGAGCCGATTTCCTTGGTTGAAAATATAAGAAAAGGAATAGACGATTATGTGATAAACTTGATGGTCTGAAAAGAAAGCTATATTCTTCTATGAATGAAGAAAATAAAGATGAGTCCTACTTTGATGGTCAAGAATGCCTATCACATGCTTGTCTTCTTGTTCACACTGCATTGAAAGTATTTAATTCATGTTTGTGGTATCTTGACAGTGGGTGTTCAAGGCATATGACAGGAGACAAGTCTTTATTCAAAACTCTCAAAGAGAAGAAAGATGGTTATGTGACATTTGGAGATGGTAGTCACTCACAAGTTCTTGGAAATGGAACCGTTGAGATTCCGGGACTGCCCGTGTTGACTGATGTGTTGTACATTAAAGGATTGAAAGTGAATTTGCTAAGCATCACTCAAATATGTGATGAAGACTTCTTGGTCCAATTCTCGAAGAAAGGGTGTCTAATCCTAAATGATGATGGTGTTCAAGTGTTAAATGGACTTAGGACTACCGACAATTGCTATGGTATCATTCCCAAACCAAGCATAGCGTGTCGAAGTGCTCGAGTGAATCTCTTGGAGCTATGGCATCAGCGACTTGGGCATGCTAATTGCAAGCAAGTGGCTAAAGCCTCAAAGTTAGAAGCAATGGTTGTTTGAAGTTTGGGAAAATTAAGAAAAGTGTTTGTGGTCCATGTCAAATGGGAAAACAAACAAAATCAGCTTATCCTAAGGTGAATGTAGTTGCAACTTCAAGACCTTTGGAGTTACTTCATTTAGACTTAATGGGTCCAACAAGAATTGAAAGTATGGGTGGAAAACACTATATTATGGTGGTAGTTGATGATTTCTCAAGGTACTCTTGGGTGGAATTCCTTAGAGAGAAGTCGGAAGTATGTGATAAAATGGAAAGGTTATGCAAGAGGCTACAAAATGAAAAAGGGGTCCCATAGTCAAAATCAGAAGCGGTCATGGGATGAAATTTGAAAATGCTAAATTTGAAGCCTTTTGCAATGAGCACGGCATCAAGAAGGAATTTTCAACTCCAAAGGCTCCACAATAGAATGGGGTAGTTGAAAGAAAAAACTAGGTGATTCAAGAGATGGCAAGAGTCATGTTACTCAACAAGAACATTCCACAAAAGTTTTGGGCTGAAGCTGTGAATACATCTTGTCACATTGGGAACAGAATTTATTTCCGAGCAGGGACAAAGAAGACGTCATATGAAATTTGGAGAGAAAAGAAATTGAAGGTGAAATATTTCAGAATATTTTGAAGTAAGTGTTACATTCTGAATGATAGGGAAAATCCTAAAAAATTTGATGCTAAAAGTGATGAAGGGATATTCCTAGGATACTCCACAAATAGCCGAGCATATAGAGTATACAGCAAGCGCACTAAGACGATGATGGAGTTAATAAATATGGTCATAGATGACACCATCTCAACAAAGGACATTGATGATGATGGCAAGGGGCTAAATCTTATGAAGAATGACGATGATGATGATATGTCTTTGGGTGATGATGCTAAGAAAGAATCACCTGAAAAGGACTCTACACCTCCTATATCAAGAAGAGAGACTAGATCAACACAAGAAGTTTCAAGCCTACTCACACCTCCAGAAGTCCAACCTCCAATCTCTTGTGATGAGGAACCTTCAACTTCCAAGAGACCATCGTCAAGAGTAACTCTCAATCACCCAACAAGTAATATCATTAGTGATGTGAATGAGGGACTTCAGTTGAGAAGAGGGCCAAGCTACAATGTGAATCATGTAACTTACAATTGTTATCTTGCTCAGTTTAAACCCAACAAGGTAGAGGAAGCTCTCAAAGACGAGAATTGGATAGAGTCTATGCACCAAGAGCTACATCAATTTGTTAGAAATGATGTATGGGAGTTGGTTCCAAGGCCCAAGGATACACATGTGATCGGCACCAAGTGGATTTTTAAGAACAGGACTGATGAAGATGGTGAAGTTGTCCGAAACAAGTCTAGATTGGTGGCTCAAGGATATACTTAAGTTTAAGGCATAGATTTCGATGAATCATTGGCACCGGTAGCAAGACTTGAATCAATCTGAATTCTTCTCTTCATAGCATGCATTATGGACTTCAAGTTGTACCATGGATGTGAAGAGTGCTTTCTTGAATGGCTTTTTGAATAAAGAAGTGTTTGTTGAGCAACCAAAGGGATTTCAAGACCCTCAGTTTTCAGATTATGTGTTAAGGTTAAAGAAAGCATTGTATGGGTTAAAGCAAGCACCAAGAGCATGGTACGATCACCTCACCACATAAGTCTTTCTTTCAACGACTGAAGCTAAATATATAGAAGCAGGAAGTTGTTGTGCTCAACTACTATAGATGAGAAAACTACTACATGACTATGGAATCACTTAAGACACTATATGCATATTCTGTGATAACACTAGTGCCATAAATCTGTCAAAGAATCCAGTTCAGCACTCGAAATCCAAGCACATTGAGATCCAGTATCACTTCATTCAGGACTGGAGGACAAGATTGTGTATCTAGAGTTCATCAATACTGACAATCAAAAGGCAGACATATTCACTAAACCTCTTGATGGTCCGAGGTTTGAATCTTTGTGTAAGACCATTGGTGTCGGTATCATTCCTTGAACTCTATCTTCCATGTGTTCTTTTTGTGTTCATTTATGCATTTTTTTTGGTCATGCATGTTATGTGTTTTTTCATTCTTTTAATTAAAATGTTTTTACATTGATGCTTTTGTTCAATCTTTTCTTGCTTTTACATCAAAAATCCAAAGACACATAAAAAGTAGAAAATCCAAAAAGTTTGATCGACTTTGTTGAGTTTTGTCTCTAAACATGTTTTGCCTTGTACCTTTGTACTAATGGCTTTGTGCATCTACGAGCTTAGCTTGTTTCCTTTGCACTCATATCATTGTGGGAGAAATCTTGAAATCTATGTGACTGTTGTAAATAGATCTTCAACCTTGTCATGAATGATCAGTGAATGATTTTGTCGATCTTAAGCCATGCATAAACTTATGCCTATATATCTTCCCACTATTTTATTTTATTGCTTTTACTTAAAGAGCTCACCAAATGTATATCTCCAAATGAAAAGAGATATTGAGCTGCAAAAGCCTGTTGCACATACTAGTATTTGACTAGGAAAAAGGGAAAGTGACCAAAAATAAATTTATGATGCCCAAAAAGCCAAAGGCTGTCTCATCAAATTGAAATATCAAAAATTTCAGGCATCAATCTCACAATGAAATATATTGGTTCAAAAAGATCAAATGATATGATGTTCATGGAGCCAAATGAAAAGCTTCAAAGAAATGTAATCAAGTTCATGTGGGAGGTCATATATGCATACTTCTATAATTGAGATGGGTCACACTATCTAGTGCTAATTGTGTATGTCTTGGTTGAATTGATCATTGAAGCTTCACATTAGACTAAGGACTATCTCATTTTTGATATCCACACACATCACACATGTCTATGTTCAATGAATGCCATATTCATTTATGTGATTGTACTTGATTAAATGTGTTTTCACATGCTCAATCTTTGTTGATCAAACACAAAAAGATTTTTGAGTCTTTTAGTTTATTTTTTGGAAAGTATTTTGTTTCTACAAAAATTATCGAAAGTTCATAAACAGTGGTGTCTTGTTTTGGCGATTCAGTCGCGAGTTGGTCCAGTCGCATGCCCCAGTTGCTAGCCTATACGGGTCAATTTCCCAGTCGCGAAAAATACTTAGATTATTTTTCAAAATTTGGGTTTTTATGATTCTCGCGGCTCACTGTGGCAATTTGTTCGTGGATGGAAGGTTCAGTCGCAAGAGGTACATAGAGATTTTCGCGACTACCTCGTGGGTAGACCTTCCAGTCGCGAAAAACACTTAGAAATTTTTTTCAAATTTCTATTTTGAGTGTTCTGGCGGCTGGTCTTGCCGACTTGCATGCAATTTGACTCAGCCACGAAAATCGCGTGTGTTGAGCAAATTGGTCAGTTTTAAAACGTTTTAGTTTTTCCCTCGATCTTTTGTAACTACTCATTGTCTTCCCCATTTAAACGTTTCTCAAACTCACCGTATTTCTCACATAAACCACCATTGTTGTCTATCATTTCTCTTCAATCTTCAAGGAAAGGTATGGGTTTTGTCTCTTACACATTATATTTCACAGTTACTGCATGTACCTTTTGGATTATGTATTTTGCTGATATTTGTATATCTCTTGATTGAATATGAGTATCTAATCTTATGCTAAAATTGCTGTGTATTTTTTTGTGGTTATGTACTGATCTACTCTATCTTGAGTAAACATTATGTTGTTAGTGGCACACACACACTCATTTTCATGTTTGGGACCTAAATCTCAATGTTTTAGGGTTTTCTTCATTATCCATGTTTTAGATCTAACCCAATGCTAATAATGTTTGGTGTCTTGTATGGTTTCTCCTGTTTTGTTTTTGTTTTCCTTCCTATTCTTAAAGTCATGGTTAGGAAACTAGAGCTAAGAAAAACACTACCTCTTCCTCATCTTTTGACTCTGAAAGGTCTGGATTTCAGTTTAAGTCTAATCAAGAAGCCTATGAGAAGTTGAATATTTTTAGGTTTGTTTGGGCTGAGAGAAAGTTATCCTAGATGAGGTCACTCCTATGATTCATAGGAATCTTGAGAGTCAAGGTTGGTTACCTCTTCTAGATGTTGAGCATCCTCCTCCAACTGCTTTGATTAGAGAATTTTATTCAAACCTCTCTATTCACTCCGATGATTCCAACATTCACTATGTGAAGACTTGGATAAGGGGTGAAGAGTTTATCATTACCCGTGAGGTAGTGGCTTCAGCATTTGATGTACCTTTGGTACAACAGCCTATGTATCCTGTTGGAAAATCTGGTTTTGTATCTCATACAAAACACACAACGGAAGCAACAATCACGGATCTACTTCAATTATGAAAGATAAAATGTAACCATGAATTCTAGAATAAAGAATAGAAAGCATACCTTGATGCAGTGAATTTCAAAACCATGACTTGAGAATACCTTTAATTTTCATCTCAATTCCACATGGCGCCCGAGATGTGTGGTCTCTCAATCAGTCTTTTGTACATAGACTCTCAAAGAAAAAATCATTCTTCTTCTCCTTGTGGAGAAAAAACTGGTTTTTTTTCTTTTCATCATTCGTACGTTAAAACTATTCTTATAGTTTTCATTATTTAATAACTTTTATTAAATAATAACTAATTATCTAATTGGATTAGCCTTTTGGCCCTACCCAATTGAGCTTTAGTTTGTGGCTTGAGATGAGACCAAAGGGAACAAATAAGACTCTAGCTCCAATGGGCCTTGGGCTTTTTTGTCAACTCTTGACAAGTCCAAAGTTACCATTAATTATATTCAATACCACTATAAGAATATAATTGCACTCTAGGCTTTATTAATAAATTATATCCCAAGACTTTATTATACATACAACCCCTTCATTAAAATATTCGTAGTAATACAAAGTCATGAATGTAGACTGCCACTTTGAAGATTACTACATTTTAATCCTTGAGTACCCGGTTTAATCTTTTATGTTATTCATCATATATTTATAAAATCCAATTCCATAAATATATACTTTAGTAACTCCTTACTAAAGTGATTGGGCCCAACACTCTGAATAACCAAACTCATTAAACTTATCTCAAGGGAATATTTTATATCTCCGTTAAGAGATTATGAATTCCATCTTGAGAATATATGTTCCATCAACACTAAATGTTGTTGCCCAACATACTGAGGTTTTGACCGTAACTTATAGATCTCACTCCTGATATATCAAAGCAACCTACATCTCATGATCAGGTCCATTATTCTCTTGGGATTTAGAGTTGATGTAAATAGAAGTCGTGAGATTTATTATTCAATTGACAGTCGTTAGGAGAATAATAAATCTCACAGCAGTCCAGTTCAATATGTCTTAACTCTTAAAACATATCAACATATCAACTAGAAGTTCCCACTTCCATGATCAAGACAAATCGTCTTAGTTCATATGTTATAGTCTTCATAGATGAAATGCCCAATTTCGTCACCGACTACGAACTAAAATTCCGAGTTTACAAAGAACTTGTGATTTATATCTTCTGTGACTAAATCATATAAATCATATACTATGCATCTCGTGGACTAAAATAATATCCCATTAGTTCATTTATAGATAGTCTCATATAACTAAACAATTTAATTATTTATGACATGCCAATAAATTGGATTTTAGGGCATAAATCCCAACAATCTCCCACTTGCCCTCAAAAACAATTTACAATGTATCCAACACTTATCTCCTTTAGAGTAATTTATAGTCACTCTAAGGCAAGGTTTGGAAACAAGTTTCAGTCAGATTTATTACATAAATTGTCTTTTTCTACTACTACTTCTCATGTACTCATATCTTTCTAATGAGATGATACTTATGCTTAATGTGTATCTTCACCACTTAGGATGAACACATATCTTGAAGTCCAACTTCATGAATCACAATCAAATTACAAGTCAGTATTTGTACATCCAGTATCTATGAAAACCTCACTTTGGTGGACAAGCATATAATCCCTCATTCTCCTAGGATGTTTGAGTATATGCTTTACTCCCACTAAATTAAGTAGTCTTTGATTCAATTGATATTTGTTTACCATGCCCACCGCAAAGTAGATATTTAGCCTAGTATATAGCATAGCATAAAGACTTCCTATTGATATGGTATAAGGAACTGTCTTAATATGCTCTTCCTTTTATATATCTTAGGACTATAGTCCTATATAAAGGAACTTTAAACTTAAAAAGAAAGAATCCTTTCTTGAAGTAATTCATGCTATACTTGGCTAGAATCTAATTTATTTAAGCAGTTTGAGATAGACCTAACATCCTAATTTTTGAATTTTAACAAAGTTATAATTCTTAGGATGTAGCTAGTCTTTCCCTAGTACTTTATATCAAACTGGACTAGACAACCAAAAATTCCATTGATGACAATAACTCTACATCATTCTAAATAATTAGAATGTCATCAACATACATTAAGAGATTTATTATTCTATATAACTTTTACACACATAAGGCTTTTAAATACTTGATCAAAATCAAACAATTTGATTGCTTGATCAAATATGATATTTTATGATTTAGATGCTTGCTTTAGTCCATAAATGGACTTTAAGCAACTTGCAAACTAAACACTACTGGCTCTTTGTTATGAACAAGTCTAGTTTCATCATATAGATGTCTTCCTCAAGATTGCTACTAAAATAAGCTTTCTTGATATTCATTACCATATTTCATCTAAATGAAATATAATGAATAAGAGAATCTAGATAGAGTCAAACTTGACTATTGGTGAAAAAATCTTTTTATAGTCGAACCAATTCTTTTTGAATAAATCTTTTCGCCACTAGTCTTGACTTTGAAGATTTGCACCTTCAAATCTATCAATCTCATTTACTTGTAGACCTATTTGAAAACAATAGGCTTATTGCCATTAGGCGCCTCTACAAGTTCTAAGCTTTAAATAGAATCTAATTCTATTCACATAACCTTGATCCAGTAATCCATATTCATATCATCTATTGCCTTTACATAGGACCAAGGATCAAATTCATATCCTTGTGGAATAACTACAAAAGTTTATTCCAAAAGTATGAATTTATTTTGGTAATCCTCCCACTACGATGTTGTACTAGTGTAATAATTATCTACAGAATAATGTCTTATGGTATATCTAATACAACCATCTCTTTTCTAAATGTATTTTATAGTTGTCCTACAACAAATTCTAACAATTTTTCTTCTAGAAAAATCTACCTTTAAAAGAGCCCTATTCATCCTTTATGTATGCACTAACGTAAAGAAGTCATTGGAACTTCATTCCTTTACTTAAAGGAGCCCTAGATCATATTATCCTCTAAATAGAATTCATAGATTGTGAATATAACAAAATAATGGTCCTAAAAGCTCATCTTTCACCAATCTTGAATACCATTTAGATTAATAAGATCTAGACATAAGTGCCAAAACATACAAAACCAAAGGATGGAAACTTTCTCTTTAAAAAAAATAAAACATGTAAATTTCCATCTAGTAGACAATCATGGACAAAGCTTAGCATTACCAAACCAGAAACACTTTCCTTTGGTCATACTTTTGAGTTTAATTTCCTTTTGGCAACTACTAAGGCAACTAACTTGCCCAATTATTTGGTATTATAACTCATCTTCTTACCACCCTTATCTTTCGGTTTAGGCTAAGAATTTGAATTAAACCATATTGATCCTAGCCTTAGCATTTAGGATGTCTTCCGTTGCGTAGAACTCACTCATCAATTCAGATAATATAAAAAGAATTTATTTTCAAAGCAAGCTGAATTGATCAAATGATTCTAACAAGGACTTGTGGATCATATCCATATGAGATTAACATTTAATCTCTACATCCAAGAATTCCAATTCATTTTTAAAATTAAAAGATATAGAATTGGAACTCCTTAACCTTTCCTTAGCACTCAATATGATTCATACCAAATATCTTATTTATACTTAATATAAAGTCTAAGTCTAGTACTAACTCTTGCATCTCATGCAATAGTACAATTGAGATAGAAGCCAATGAACATTTTAGCATTTCAATGGAAACTATGATTATATCATAAGCTATCTTCCATTAAATGCACCATGTATAGGAAATTATGACAATACTGAATCAAAATATAAATATGTACTTCAGCTTCTTTAAGCACCATGTCCAAAATTAATTATTAGTTAATGTAATTCAATTAAATAGTAGCTAGAGAACAAAATTTATGACAACTTTATTTTGAGACAATGAACTTAAATACCAAGACATTATCATTTTGCATCCATAACCATATAATATGGAACCCATAAAACATATTATATTAGGTGCAATGACAACCCAATCCATGTCTATAATTCCTTGGTAGCAAGTTTATTATAAACACATTAATTGGTTCAGAACTATTCTCATTACTAGTGCTATCATGATAACTCTTATCATACACTAATAATATGCCGTAATACCTTCAGCCTCTAAGTAATAATGACATAGCTCCTTTGGGAGGTTAACATTACACTTAGTCTAGTGTACACCATTATCTAGAATCATGCATAGCCACATTTCATCTCCCTTTATAGTGTTTAAACTAGAGTACCATGAAACAAAACACCCTTCTTTGGGATCGCGAGGCATATACGCCAACACAAGGTGCTTGTTCACACTACTTTAAACGGGTAAGTTCAATCTTGTAGTACCATGAAGTAAACACCCTCATTTGGGATCGTGAAACATATACGCCAAGACGAGGTGCTTATCCACACTACTATGAACCGATAATGGAGGCCGTGAGATCCAACCCTTGTATCTCTCTCCCA
This sequence comes from Quercus suber, assembly GCF_002906115.3. Classification (NCBI taxonomy): domain Eukaryota; kingdom Viridiplantae; phylum Streptophyta; class Magnoliopsida; order Fagales; family Fagaceae; genus Quercus; species Quercus suber. The sequence goes on from NW_027069735.1 coordinate 857,528, forward strand.
CTAGAAATTTTAAAACAAGTGGATTGTCCTGAAATCATTGTGATCTAATCACAATTTTAACCCTACACATTAAATGTGTTTAATTCTTTGAAATCAATGTGATGTAACTAAGTCACTTCACTATAGCGTAATGAACATTCGCGTAATCACAAGGAAGTTTAACCTTGTAATCTGAGAAGTAAATACCCTCCGCATAGAATGCAAGACTCAAAGTCAAGACAAGGTATTTATTCACTTTACAATAAACTTAACAAAAGGGTTATTTCAGCACTCCCACTCATTATTTGGGTTTTTCTTTAAATAATTGTGATCCCATCACAACTAATAACCTTGCACTTATTGAAGACTCTAACATTATTAGAATCACTAACTAAAATGGAAGTCTTAAACTATTTAGGATTCCTTAGACACTAATGAATCAAAAATTAGTTATACAGAACTCTATCCTTAATTTACTAGATAAAGTATTCTAATCTCATTAGAAACTATGTAACTTTAATTAGAATTTTAATCTCATTAAAAACTTCTAATTAAAATAAATTAAGGACTGTTAATCATTAAATGATTTAGTACAAAGAGTTCTATTTAACTAACATCTTTGATCTTAGGTCTTTTAGTTAGATAATGATTAACAAATGTCCTTAACTTTTAAGGACTATAAAATTAATCACATAGCTTTACTTTTATTTATGTGAAAAACAGGTGCCAGAATTTTTGGCGACTCGTTTTGGCGACTCATTCTAGTTGTGAGTTTTGGCGACTAGTCCAGTCGCAAGACCCCAGTCGCGAGTTCATCCAAAAGCTCTGGCGACTCACTCGCGACTCATACCGTGACTTGCCAGTCGCAAAAAAGCCCAAAAATAGCCACTTTTCTATTTAACCATTTTTGACGCTTTTCATTATTCTTCCATCAAAAAACACTTTTTGATTTTATCAACTAAGATTTACAAATCAAACATTAAGGTTTTCAATATCAAGATCAAGAACCATAATAATGCTAGAAACCTTGAAAACCATAATCCTAATCTCATTAGGAGTAAACTTCATAATCCTGGCAATACCAAACTGTTTGATCATAAAATATATATATAAAGCAAGATTACCAACAGTACACGTTCACCATTGAAGAATGAAAAACATACATTCATACATGTACGTTCAGACCAAAAACAAACGCTATTTGTAATAAAATAATCAAGCGTTAATTAAAACTTATGAACAAAAAACATGTGAACGGCAAAGTTGAATATGCCATATGCCACATGGGTCCACAATATAGATTTGTAAAATAATATATTATGCCAAGATATATGTTAATGGCAACACTAGTTATTGAATAAAACCAATAACTATGCCAAGCATGTCCAAGCGGTGCAAAGCATCATTCACGCACTTGACAGTTACATTCAATGGTCATTAACTATATCCATCCCAAGAAAACAAGAGACCGACACATCAAACTCTATCAATGCATTTTAAGTTTATGTGTTCATCTCTAATACAAAGGCGATTGTGTTCATGTCCAATACAAACACCATACATGGAGAGACATAATCTTGACCACTTCGAACAAACCAAGAGAATATGCATCCTTGGTGTGAACCCAGTATCATCATGTCTCACATACATGAATGGCACAGGAAACGATTATCGAATAAATTAAACTGCCAATATCCAAGCATTGAAAACCAAAATGCTCATGCTTGATCGATATACCAGTTTCATTTACATTCTTTAAACCTTAATCCATGTCTTTCACAAAAAAGTACAATCAAGGACAAAATTATGCAGAAAATTTACTGCAAAAAATTAAATCACCAAGAAAAAGATTTTTCTTTAATTCTAAAACTCAATCACGTGTTATACAAGCATGATATTGAAGACTGCTCTAATACAAATTGTTCGAAAATCGGGTTTTGTATCTCATACAAAACACACAGCAGAAGCAACAATCATGGATCTACTTCAATTATGAAAGATAACATGTAACCATGAATTCTAGAATAAAGAATAGAAAGCGTACCTTGATGCAGTGAATTTCAAAACCATGACTTGAGAATACCTTTAATCTTCATCTCAATTTCACATGATGCCCGAGATGTGTGGTCTCTCAATCAGTATAGACTCTCAAAGAAAAAATCATTCTTCTTCTCCTTGAGGAGAAAAAACTGGTTTCTTTTTCTTTCATCATACGTACGTTAAAACTATTCTCATAGTTTTCATTATTTAATAACTCTTGTTAAATAATAACTGATTATCTAATTGGGTTAGCCTTTTGGGCCTACCCAATTGGGCTTTAGTTTGTGGCTTGAGATGGGACCAAAGGGAACAAATAAGACTCTAGCTCCAATGGGCCTTGGGCTTTTCTGTCAACTCTTGACAAGTCTAAAGTTACCCTTAATTATATTCAATACCACTATAAGAATATAATTGCACTATAGGCCTTATTAATAAATTATATCCCAAAACTTTATTATACATACAACCCCTTCATTAAAATATTCGTAGTAATACAAAGTCATGAATGTAGACTGCCACTTTGAAGATTACTACATCTTAATCCTTGAGTACCTGATTTAATCCTTTATGTTATTCATCATATATTTATGAAATCCAATTCCATAAATATATATTTTAGTAACTCCTTACTAAAGTGGTTAGGCCCAACACTCTAAATAACCAAACCCATTAAACTTATCTCAAGGAAATATTTTATATCTCCGTTAAGAGATTATGAATTCCATCTTGAGAATATATGTTCCATTAACACTAAATGTGGTTGCCCAACATACTGAGGTTTTGACCGTAACTTATAGATCTCACGCTTGATATATCAAAGCAACCTACATCTCATGATCAGGTCCATTATTCTCTCAGGATTTAGAGTTGATGTAAATAGAAGTCGTGAGATTTATTATTCAATTGACAGTCGTTAAGAGAATAATAAATCTCATAGTGGTTCAGTTCAATATGTCTTAACTCTTAAACCATATCAACATATCAACTAGAAGTTCCTACTTCCATGGTCAAGACAAATCATCTTAGTTGATATATTATAGTCTTCGCAAATGAAATGCCCAATTTCATCATTGACTACGAACTAAAATTTCGAGTTTACAAAGAACTTGTGATTTATATCTTCTGTGACTAAATCACATAAATCACATAGTATGCATCTCATGGACTAAAATAATGTCCCATTAGTTCATTTATAGATAGTCTCATATAACTAAACAATTTAATTATTTATGACATGTCAATAAATTGGATTTTAGGGCATAAACCCTAACATATCCTTACACGGAGTTTCCTCCCATTGACGACATTATGTCTTTTCTTACTGGTACTACCATTAGTTGGGGTACTAATCATAGGATTACCACCCATGAGCTTACTGAGATCAATTATTTGTTCTTTAGGATTTCTTGTCATAGCATCTGACCTATTTCTCACATACATACCAATCCCATTGAGGGATGAGCATTTTTGTACACTCTCATCTCTGATGCTCTTATCAATTTTCCTACTCTTTTCATACGTTCTCTTGTAGAGGTTCATAGGAGTAGTGCTAAGTCTCATGGATTGTTTTTCCCAATTTTTATACATAAGATTCTTTTAGATTTAGGTTTAGAGGACTTCCCCATTTCAGAGCCTGTTCATCTCATTGCTTCCATAGGGTTTATCAGTTAAAAGCTAGCTCTAAATGCCCTCAAGTCAAATCTTCTATAGGAGATGCATCTAGAGATCCTCCTTCTAGTGATCCTATTGCTGGATTTTGTGGACCCCACTACCACTGTGGATCCTCCACCGTTTACATCATCATCTTCTTTTATGCATACTATGTTGGAGACGTGTTTCACTGTTCAGGTGGCACATGGACAGCTTTTGTTAGATTTGCTCAATGAGGTTGTGGCCTGACGAGTAGATTTAGCTGATGCTAGAGGTGCTTCTCCACCGACTTTGCCCTCAGATCAGTCTTGATTGCCCTTTGGCAATACGTCACGGAAAGGGGGAGTGCACAATGATAAGGGGAGATGAGATATTTTTGGTGTAGATTGTATTTAGGGGCATATATGTTTTGATGATGTGATTGTAGATGTTAGGGGGAGACATCGCTTTTATATATTTTATGTTCTTGTTTTATTTATGTTTATGTTCTTGTTTCACAAACTATGATACATTGGTTATGATCTATATTATGAGGCTATTCATGGTATATATCTTTTATTTTTATGTTTTGTGAAAGCAAGAAATTTATTTTGGTTTACTTGTATTTTCCACACATGACGTGTGGGGTTAAGTGTTTCACTCTATTAGGACATATGTGTTTTCACTTGTTAAGAGCATATGTCACTGATTTATGTAAATTGGCTAAATCCTTTGACAAAATGCACTCTACTTGTAATTGGATAGTTCTAGGTGTTTTTAATACTTCAAGAAACAAGGTTTCAATGTCAAGTGTTGAAGTCATCAAGCCTGTCCAAGAAAAAGCAAGCTGAAGTGCAAATTCATTAAAGATTAACACCTGCTCAATAGCTACCTCGACACCTGCTATCTGTCAAGATTTATAATTTCAGATTTTCTAATATGATTTTCTTGGGATCCGTGAATATGCTTTTGGGCCTTCTTTTCTCTAAACCCTAAACATATAAAAGGATTGTTTTAAGAGCCGTCAAGTGTGACACAAGTTGCAAAAGATTAAGCAATTTCTATTTAAGCAAATTGTGATCAAAAGACAAAGTTCTTAACCTATCAAAAGACAAAGTTCTTGACCTAGTTCATCTTCTCTGAAGAAGTTGCTGTGTGTTTGCACCAAAGGGTTTTGTGACCAAGCATCTTCCTGATCTTCATCGTGTAGGATGAACTGAAAAACTTTGTAGCCAACCTCTCTTCCTTAAGTTGGTGTTTTGAAGTCGCGTACTGGGATTCGCATATTGATTAGTCACGTACTTGGGAGCCATGCATCAAAGGTGGGAACTGTCACTACAGATCAAGTCCAATTGGATATTGGGGTAAGGGTTCAACTGTAGGTTGATAAGGTACTTGGGATTCCTTTACTTGTAACCGCTTGATTTGATATAGTGGAGTTTCAGGAGTGGTGACCTGAAAATCACCCGGTGGGGTTTTTGCCGCAAGGTTTTTCCCCATTCGTAAACAAATCACCTTGTTATTTAATTTCCGCTGCATATTTATTTTTTGGTGATTTGTTTGTGCTTCCACGTAATTGCATGATTAATTGATTAATTAATAACTTGGCTAATTAATTAATTAGTATAATCACAAGGGTTATTCAGTTTGTGGCCTATCAAGTGGTATCAGAGCAGGCACACTCTGATTAGGTTTAATCTTTGCGGTGTTGATCCATTGACCCCTATTGTCATGGTTATAACCGGCTTGAAGAGATTCTTGTTTTCAAATACATCTTGTTTTTCTAATCACTATTTGTTTGAGTGTCTCAGAAAATACAAGTCTAAAAGTTATTTGAATTCTTTTATAATGACTATTGGAAAGGATCTCAGTTTGGCTAAGAAGAAACTAGACTATCTCAGAATAAAAATGTGCAAAGGAGTTCGTCTAAGAAGAGTAAAGGTTAAAGGCTTAGCTCATCAAAGGCAGTTGAGTGAAAGAACCATTCCTTTTGATTTGTCATCCAAGCATGAAATGTGTTTCATGATGAAGTCTGCTTTCAAAGTAATAGATACATGTCTATGGTATCTTGACAGTGTTTGCTCAAGACACATGACTGGAGATCGATCTCTCTTCAAGATCTTTGAGCCTAAAAAGGGTGGTAATGTGACTTTTGGTGATAGAAGCAAGTCACAAATTAAAGGGAAATGAATCATATCTCTACTAGGACTGCCAAACATTGCAAATGGTTTTATGTAGAAGGCCTAAGGGTGAACCTATTGAGCATAAGTCAGATATGTAATCAAGACTTCATGGTGCTATTCTCAAAGGGAAAGTGTCTTGTCATGGATGAGTCTGGAAAGAAGCTCATTAGTGGGGTTTGCACTCTGGACAACTGCTATGGATTGGTTCTTGATGCCGATATAGTGTGCAATAGCATTCGATTGCCTAATGAAGATCTATGGCATCAACAAATGGGACATGCTAGTTACAAGCATCTATCCATTGTATCTAAGCATGAATCAGTCTTGGGGATACCAAAGCTTAGCAAAATAAGCAATGTGTTGTGTGGACCATGTCAGCTTGGGAAACAGACGAATGCTAAGCATCCGGGCACTCAGACTTTAGCTACCTCCAGACCATTGGAGCTTTTGCATTTAGATCTTATGGAACCAACCAGAACCGAGTCTCTTGGTGGTAAGAGATACATCATGGTTATGGTCGACGACTTCACTAGATACACTTGGGTCATCTTACTCCGATCCAAGTCTGATGCTCCTGAGCACATTGAGGCTTTGTGCACAAGAATGCAGAATGAAAAGAGGTTAAAGATTGATCGAATTCGAAGTGACCATCATAAAGAATTCGAGAACTCATACATGGAGTCTTTCTGCATAAGATCAAGTATATATTAAGAGTTCTCTACTCCTATTACGCCTCAGCAGAATGGTGTGGTAGAAAGAAAGAATAGGGTTATTCAAGAGATGGCCAGAGTGTTGCATAACAAAGATGTGGCTCGAAACTTATGGGGAGAAGCCGTAAACACTGCTTGTCATACGGTTAATAGGGTGTACTTCAGACCCCGTACCAAAAAGACTCCCTATGAGTTATGGAAAGGAAGAAAGCCAAATGTGAAGTATTTCAGGATATTTGGAAGCACTTGCTTCATCCTTAAGGATAGAGAGAATGTGGGAAAGTTTGACTCTCGAAGCGATTAAGGCATATTTCTGGGATACTCGTCCACAAGCAATGCTTATCGGGTATATAACAAGAGAACTCTGAAGGTAATGGAAACAGTAAATGTGGTCATTGATGATTCTTCTGATTCCAGTTCTGAGAAAGGAATTGAGGAACTCTCTAAAGAAATTCTTCCTCCTGAGCCTAAGGAAGTTCAAGATATTGCTTAACCAGAACCTGTGTCCCCAAGTACTCCTAGTATTGTGGAAGACTCTGCAAATACTCCTACTTCACCAGATTCTGAGTCTCATGAAGAAAAAGGACCCTCCTCTAGAATCAAATTAAATCATCCTCCTGAAGTTATTGTGGGAAACATGAATGAACTCACATTAAGGAAACGTACAGTCGATAAATGTGTTGCTAACTTTGTGTCTTATTCTTGTTATTTGTCACAGGTTGAACCCAAGAAAGTTGAGGAAGCACTACAAGATGAAAGTTGGGTTGAAGCAATGCATGATGAACTACTCCAGTTTCAGAGGAATGATGTTTGGACTCTAGTACCTAGACTAGAAGGTGAGCACATCATCAGTACAAAGTGGATATTCCGCAACAAGACTAATGAAGAAGGCAATGTAATTCGCAACAAGGCTCGACTTGTGGCTTAAGGATACTCGCAAATGGAAGAAGTAGACTATGATGAAACATTTTCCCTAGTTGCCCGAATGGAGTCAATCAAAATTTTGCTTACCCTAGCATGTCAGCTGAATTTCAAACTTTATCAGATGGATGTAAAGACTACCTTCTTGAATGGGTTACTCAAAGAGGATGTCTATATGGCTCAACCAAAAGGATTCATTGATCCACACTTCCCGGATCATGTGCTGTACCTTAAAAAGGCACTTTATAGGTTGACGTAAGCTCCTAGAGCCTGGTATGATAAACTCACACAATATCTGGTGTCACATAGGTTCACAAGAGGAAAGGCTGATCAAACTCTCTTCACCAAAAAGGAAGATGGTGAGTTGATAGTTGCTCAAGTCTATGTTGATGATATCATCTTTGGGTCGACTAAGGATGAACTTGCTCATGGCTTCTCAAAACTCATGCAAGCCGAGTTCGAGATAAGCATGATTGGAGAGCTGACTCACTTCCTAGGATTACAGATTCGCCAACAAGATTCATGTATATTCCTTTCTCAATCTAAATATGCTAAGAATCTTGTGAAAAAGTTTGGTTTGGAATTTGCTAGTTCTGTTAGAACCCCTATGAGCCCAAATGTTAAACTCACTGTAGACTTGTTAGGTAAGAGTGTTGACCCCTCTCTTTATAGAAGCATGATAGGTAGTCTTCTTTACCTTACTGCTAGTAGACCTGACATTAGTTACAGTGTTGGAGTGTGTGCTAGATATCAGGCTAATCCCAAGGAATCCCACATGACTGCTTTAAAAAGAATTATAAAGTATGTCAAAACCACTGCTTAGTTCGATGTGTGGTATAGCAAGGACACTAATGCTTAGTTCGATGTGTGTCTTAGCTGGGTACTCTGATCCTGATTGGGCTGGTAATGCTGATGATAGAAAGAGTACTTCGGGGGGGTTGTTTTTATGTGGGTAACAATCTTGTCTCTTGGATGAGCAAAAAGCAGAACTCCATCTCGTTATCCACTGCAGAAGCTGAATACATTACTGCCGGTAGCTACTGCACCCAACTTCTCTGGATGCAAAAACTCCTTCATGATTATGGTATTTGTCAAGAGCATCTCACCATTTACTGTGACAATACCAGTGCCATAAATATCTCTAAAAACCCGGTTCAGCATTCTCGAACCAAACATATAGAGATTCGACATCACTTCATTAGGGAGCTTGTCGAAAATGGTACTCTCACTCTTGAGTTTATCCACACTAATGATCAGAAGGCTGACTTGTTCACCAAACTTCTTGACAGCAAACGTTTTGAATTCCTTTGTTAAAACATTGGTGTCATCTCCATGGATTGATCTCCTTCTCTTGTTCTTCTTCCTCATGCATTTGCATCTAGTTTTTATGCTTTGTTTTGTTTAACATGTTTTTGTGTGTTTACTTTCAGTTTCGTTTACTTTTGTTTTTAATATAAAAAAAAAAATTGAAAAATCAGAAAAATACAAAAATAGTGTGTGTTTTGTGTACTTTGGATGGCCATTGAAACATAGTTTTTAAACTTTGTGTCTTTTGTAGCATAGATGAGCATCTCTATGCACAACTAAGCAAGTGAGCTTTGTGGCTCTTGTTTGTGATGAGTAAGATTAAGTCATATCTTAAAACTTAACACTCATATCACTATTTTTGACGGGTAGGACTAGAAAATCTTAAGAGAAAGGTATAAATAATCATCTCACCATTGTTGCCCGCCAATTATAATATGACACATGTATGCTTCGGCATAGCAAACGTGCAATGTCAAAGACATTCGTATGCTTAGGCATAGCAAAAGTGCGATGTCAAATGCTTAACATCTTGGGTATTTCTTTTCTCTATTTTATATGCCCATATATGATATGCTAAAATAAACGAAAATATGCAAAGAAAATAAAAAGCAAAAAGATCAAAAAATGCTTTAAATATGGTTGCAAGTGTGTATTCTAGGAGATGTGGGAGTTATAGGATGTACCTCGAAGGTGATAGTCCCCGTCAAACAGTTATGATTATATGTGAGTTAAAGTTATTTTCTCATATTTCAGACCGTTATAACATGTATACACATATGCAATCTTGCGATGTTTTTCACATACAACACGTAATATTTTTTGCTACTTTTGATACATGTGCAGGTACAATGTGATTTGGCCATCATAAAGGTTCTATATGTGCTAATGTATACTCACTAAACTGTCTTAACTTGTTTTTGAAAAATAAAATTGGTTAGACTTGTTTAGTGTGTGTGTGTGTGTGTTTTTGAGGATCCATGTGCTAATTTTTGATTGAAAAATGATTTTGAGAGCTTAAAATGTTGATTGGATCTTTGGTTGAGGTGTATGTTGGATTGCATTCATGTCTGTATTTTTCTCTTCTCGAAAATTTGCTTTTTCAATTTGGCTCGACATCTTCTCGATACCTCCTCGATACCTGGTTATCTGTCGAGCTTCTCAAGCCTTTTTCTTATCGCAATCTCGACACCTCTTCGACACCTGGTTGATCGATTGAGAAAGTTCCTGTCTCCTCGATACCTCCTCGACACCTTTTCGATCGATCGAGCTTCTGTTCTTTGAATTTGTTCTTGTACCTCAACACCTCTCGACACCTGAAGCTATCGAAGGTCAAATCGTCGACACCTTCCTCGATAGCTTCCTCGATACCTCTCAACACCTCAGCTATCGAGATTTACTGAGGTGTCTATATAAGGATTTTTCGCGATTTTTCTCTCATTCTCTCGTTCTCTGTTGATCTGTTCGAGGCGTTTCATCTTCCAACCACCTTTCTCTCACTCAAATCTTCAAACCCACTTCATTTTCGATTTTCCCTTGGTTTCTATCACTTGGTAAGTTCAATTTTCCCTCCCTTTCTCATGCATTTCATGTTTTGAAACCTAGTTTTTGGGATTTTTGAAAAATTTTGGGGTTTTTCAAAATTGATGAGTTTTTCTTGAAATTTTGGGTTGGGTTTTCACTTAAATGCTTTCAAAATGTCATACATTGCATTCCATGTGCATTAGAATGATATTTACATGCATTTAGATGTGTGCTCTATGCTGTATGCTGGTAGGATTGGATTGGGCTGAGCCCATGATGCCTTTTGATTTGCATGTCACATGCTCATGCATTCCTATGCATACGTTCTTTTTGTTCAATATATTTGATCTATTTGAACTGTGTTGGGACTTTTCTGATTGTCTCCCTCTCTATCTCTTTCTCATTCTTTTACGTTAGTAGTGTCTATGGCACCCAAACGTAAATCCATTCCTGCTTGGAACCCTCTGCGTTCTGGAGCTTCCTCTTCTTCTGATTCTGCTCCTCTTAACCTTCAGTTCCGTGATGGAGATGCCCACAAGGCATTTTTGGAGAACTTTTCTCGATGAGATGTTCATTCGGAACGCCAAGTCATTCTAGCGGACTTCGGCGACACTGACCTTCCCTCTATCATTCACAGTAGGGGATGGGAGTCACTGTGTGACGTCCCGGTCACTTGTCCTCTCGTGCTGATTCAGGAGTTTTACTCCAATATGCATGGGATAGATCGTTCAGTACCTCTCTTTTTGACTCCCTTTTAAGGTACACGCATCCCTGTCACACCGCAGCTAGTTGCAAATGTGCTTAAGGTTCCTAGGATAGAGCTTCCTGACTATCCTTCTTGTGAGTGTTTGAGGACTGTGTCCAAAGATGAGCTCATTTCTGCCTTTTGTCAGCACCCTGTTAATTAGGGTGAGCATCAGTACACATCATGTAGGCCTTTTGCTAAAGGTCCTAAATTCCTAAACATGGTGACAACATTTGTTCTCCATCCTCTCTCTTACTACAACTCCATCATAGAGCCTCGTGCTCGATTTTTGTTATCTCTTTTAGAGCATCTTACCATAGATTTTCCTTCTCACTTTATTTTTTCTATCATAGATGTTCATCTTAATTCGATGTCCCTTGATAAGCTCATCTTTCCTTCCGCTATCACGAGGATCTTACCCCATTTTTCTATTCCCTTTCTTGTGTCCGACCACTTCACACACATATGTGCCATAGATGCCACTACTGTAAAACGTAGTGAGGCGCAGTTTAGGTCGAGACAGATAGATTCCACTCATCCCTCCCATTCAGCTCTGTCCAGATCAACTCCATCTACATCAGCTCCTTCTTCCTCTATGGGCAATGTATCTCTAGGAGACATTATGGTGCAGCTGCAGCGCATGGACACTCGCCTTGATACATTCTCCGCTGAGTTGTATCAGGTGAATGTTCGTGTTGGTTGTATTGCACGACGGCAGGCGACCATGGGTGGTTTTGCTATAGAGGCTACTCCTTCACCACCTACTCTAGCAGCTTCAGATTCTGAAGATGAGGATGATGATGATGATGATGGAGATGCTAGCTCTACTGATGAGATGTCTACATGACACTCTACCCTTTGTCACTCGTGACAAAAGGGAGGAGTAGTTTTGGGTTATGAGAGTAGTCATTTTAGGGGGAGAGTTAGGATAAGACATTTTGATAGGGGGAGTGTTGATAGTTTGAGGGATGTAGTGAGGTTTTGATGTATTTTTTCTTTTCTATTCTTTATAGATACATTGATCTTGTATATGAGGTCCTTTGACCATTTTTACATACATTGTACTTATACTTCTCTATATATGTGGATGTATGTTTCTTTCACCTCTCTCTATTGTACTTATACATTGTTTCTTTTCTATCTTTATACACTTGTTCTTTATACTTGTATGCAATCTATTATTTCTATTTCACACAAGATGCCTTGATGAGTTTTGTTTAAAGTATTTCAGAAATACAGGTTGTCAAAGTCTACTTGCCATAAACTCTTTTCTTGCAAAGTTTTTCAAGAGTTTGTGTTAGGATAGATTTTATTGTATCAACAAGTGCATATGAGTTGAGTGATTTATGACTTCTCTCATATGTTCATTTCTTTGTTGTGGTTTTGTCACGGATTGCCAAAGGGGGAGATTGTTAGGACATATGTGTTTTCACTTGTTAAGAACATATATCACTTATTTATGTAAATTGGCTAAATCCTTTGACAAAATGCACTTTACTTGTAATTGGGTAATTCTAGGTGTTTTTAATACTTCAAGAAATAAGGTTTCAAGGTCAAGTGTTGAAGTTATCAAGTCTATCCAAGAAAAAGCAAGCTGAAGTGCAAATTCATTAAAACTCGATACCTGCTCGATAGCTACCTCGACACCTGCTATCTATCGAGATTTATAATTTCAGATTTTCTGATCTGATTTTCTTGGGATCCGTGAATATGCTTTTGGGCTTTCTTTTCTCCAAACCCTAGACATATAAAAGGATTTTTTTTTAAGAGCCGTCAAGTGTGACACAAGTTGCAAAAGATTAAGCAATCTCTGTTTAAGCAAATTGTGATAAAAAGACGAATTTCTTGACGTAGTTCATCTTCTCTGAAGAAGTTGCTGTGTATTTGCGCCAAAGGGTTTTGTGACCAAGCATCTTCCTAATCTTCATCGTGTAGGATGAATTAAAGAACTTTGCAGCCAACCTCTCTTCCTTAAGATGGTGTTTTGAAGTCGTGTACTGGGATTCACGCATTGGTTAGTCACGTACTTGGGAGCCGTGCATCAAAGGTGGGAACTGTCACTACAGATCAAGTTCAATTGGGTATTGGGGTAAAGGTTCAATTGTAGGTTGGTAAGGTACTTGGGACTCCTTTACTTGTAACCACTTGATTTGATAATAGTGGAGTTTCGGGAGTGGTGACCTGAAAATATCCCGATGGGGTTTTTGCCGCAAGGTTTTTCCCCATTCGTAAACAAATCACCTTGTTATTTAATTTCCGCTGCATATTTAGTTTTTGGTGATTTGTTTATGGTTCCACGTAATTGCATGACTAATTGATTAATTAATAACTTGGCTAATTAATTAATTGGTATAATCACAAGGGATCATTCAGTTTGTGGCCTATCACACTCCAAGTATAAAAAGAAAATCCCTAGTTACTTTTTAAAAATCTTTGTTGACTTGTGTGTTGAATCTTTTATGAGATTTGAGATGTGCTTACCTTCAAACACACATGTAGAGCTACCAAGATCAAGATTCCTATCAAGAACTTGATGATTGTTTCAGTTGCTGCATAAATAACTTTAAAGAAGATCTAAAACCTTTGAGTGAAGTCTCAAAGTCACAAGTAGGAGAACTTGTGGTTATTGTAGATCAAGGAAAGAAATAGTCCGTGGACTCAGAGCTATCACGTGGTCATGATAGTAAGTTTTCTACATGAGGTAGCAATAGGATATTAGTGGTCTAAGTCTTAGTGTACAAAATTCAATTTTTTTATAGTAGATCTGTTTTTATCTTAAGGATAGCGAGGTTAAATCATTCCTAGATTTTTTACCAATTTGGTTTTCCTGGGTCATCAGATCTGTGTTCTTTTCTTTCAGCATTATATTTGTTTAACCTAGATTTAATTAACAAACTTGTTAATCAACTTGACTTAATATTATGTTAAACATATTGTGTTAAGGGGTCTAAAACCTAACAAAAGTAGAGAATGTTTCTTGTATCAAGATCTCTTTTGGTGACCTTAATCTGAGTAATGTAACAATTCTACTTGCTAAACTCTATGCATGTCTTCCCATTGATTGATCTTCAACCAAATTCAAAACCAACGCAAGGTCTAATATGCCTATTAATGAATTCTACAACATTTGGGCCAATAGTTCATTATTAATTCGAAGTAGCTGATGAAGGTACCTCACATACATCTTCAAATAAATTGTAGGACAACTCGTCCCATCAAATTTTTCCATCGATGGTGTTTTGAACATGGGCAGCACATGAAAAAAAAAACATAGGTTTTGCAAATTTAAGGTGTCATCAAATTTTAAGAAAAAATAAGTTTGGCATTGAGCCATAACAGTCTGGGTCGAAAAAGCTTCTTTATTCTTGATCCTCGCAAAGGACATGAGAACGAATGACAAGAACATGTGCTCTATGCAATTATACGATCGGACCAAGACATGGATTTCCACGCTCATTATTTGGGTTTGTCTTTTTAAGTTGTACCAAGGCAATTAGAAGGTCTCAAAGGTCAACAAAGGAGCATCACTGGGTCTTTCTTGGGCCTTAATTTACATGAGAACATAAAAGAACTGCTGTACGGGATTTTGGTGTGGCTATATGTGGGTTGGGTATTGACTGGGAACTAGGCTTTTGTTTGGGATGTTGGAAAGGATTGGGAAAAACATTTTGCTAGGCTTGAAGATGGCTATGCAACATAAAACCAAAGAGGTTTAATGCTTGATTGGCGGAGGTCAATAACTGAATGGATGGGGCAAGGTGAGTCATTGATTTGTTATTTCATGCTTGATTGACTGAGGTCAATTGTTTTTATTTTCCTTAAACATAAAAGAATGGTTCGTGCATTGTGATTTATTGTTTCATGCCTAATTAGTCTATTTCCTTATTGAATATTGATTAATAACCGTTAAGAAAACAAGCCTTATGTAAGGAAGACTGATGTACAAAAGGAAACAGTGAGTCTAAACGACAGAAGTATTGCTGTTTCGCTGAGAAAGCTACCTGTAGTATTAAAAGGTTAAGTGCGGCACGTGAGATGCACATGAGAGAGTTGGCTGAGTTATTAGTGGACAGATGGCTAATTGTTATTGGAAGCGTGTAATTAGGAAATCTGTTATTGGTAGTTAGAGGCAGTTAATGATCTTCCCGCTCTTTTTATCTTCTGGTAGAGTAGTAATCCACAGTATAAATGTAAAGTAGTGCATTGTAATTCATTCACTTCTTGTAATCACAGTAATTGAGCAATAAGAATTTTCTCTCTTACTCAGAAAATTCTCTCTCTAGTTGTCGAAGTCTCTTGTAGTTTCTTTGATATTTTTGCTTGATTTGAATACTCTGTTTAGTTTCTGATCTTTAACAATAAGTAGATGCTTGTTGTTGGATTGTATCTTTGATCACTGAGATACTTTTTATAATTGAATATTCTTAGTTTTCATTGTTTATAAAAGTCCTCCTATCATTATTGCGTGATGGGTGATGACAACAAAATGTGAAATGGAAAAGTAAAATTGGAAAACTGGGAAAGAAAAAACTGCAAGAAGCGCTAATTACCATCATCAGTCCAAAAAAACCCTGCATATAGTCAGCATGGAAAGTTCGAAACAACTTACATGAATGGATTGACAGCAATACCACATTTATAAATGATAGATCCCCAGAACTTGGGAGTTTATTCGTGTTCTCCACAAAGAACAATAGCCACTCAGACATAGTAGTTAGCCGTATAGCAAAAGTCCAGTTTAAATAATAAGTTGGCTACAGCTAATAAAAGCCAAATTAACTGTTAAAAGGTCAAACTCTATAAGATCTTAGTAATCGTTGGTCATCAATCACCGGCATCAATCCAGAACACTCCTTCATAAAATCCAAATGGAAACAACTTAGAAGATAGGTCTTACTTGAAATTTGGTTGGCAGAACTTTGGAGTTCATTCTTATTCTCCATTAAGAACAATAGCTAGCCACACATTACAGTTAGTAGTATTACAATAGTCCATTTGATACGCTAAAATTAACTGTTAAAGTCACCTTAAACTTGCCCAACACGCTAAAAAAAAGGGACCACGTCTTTCCTTCCCAAGATGCACATCATAATGGGGATAATCATCTCCTATATATAGGGAAAATGTATGCTTTCTTCCTCACCATTTATCACCAAAGCCATTGCCAAAGAACCCTCTTCGATTTGTATACAATGGCTTTAACACAGCAAAAAAAACTTATCACAGTCATGTTTTTTATTCTAGAGACTTTGATATCCCAAGCCATGTGCCGCACTTTGCTTGAAGACTCCCTTGCTGAGAGACATGAGCAATGGATGGTTCAGTATGGACGCAGCTACAAAGATAGTGCAGAGAAGGAAAAGCGTTTCAAGATATTCAAGGACAACGTAGAATATATAGACAAATTCAATAATGAAGGGAATCGCACTTTCAAGCTAAGTGCCAATGTATTTGCAGACTTAACCAATGAAGAATTTGTTGCCTCTCACACTGGATACAAGATTTCCCCCCAACCAAGTTCTCTCAAAGCAAAAAGTTTAAAGTATGAAAACCTTACAGAAATTCCAACGACCATGGATTGGAGAGAGAAAGGAGCCGTTACCTCCATAAAGGACCAAGGCCGTTGTGGTAAGAGGAACACAGTACCCAACACTCATAAGTTTGGCTTCAATTCCCGTAATTATTGTTCTCATAAAAATATATCACTTATAATTGATTCTTATACACGCAGGATGTTGCTGGGCCTTTTCAGCAGTGGCAGCCGTAGAAGGGATTACCCAAATCAAAACTGGCAACTTGATCTCTTTGTCTGAGCAACAACTAGTGGACTGTGCTGTGGAAGGCAATCGGGGCTGCAACGGTGGTTGGATGGATAATGCTTTTAGATATATAATAAAAAACCAAGGACTCTCTACTGAAGAAAAATACCCATATGAGACCATGCAAGGAACTTGTGACCATGAAAAGGAATCTATTTATGCAGCTCAGATAAGTGCATTTGAAGATGTACCTTCCAATAATGAGGAGGCATTACTACAGGCTGTGGCCAAACAACCAGTTTCAATTGCCCTCGATGGTTCTGGTCCTAACTTTCAATTCTATAAAAGCGGAGTTTTCATGGAAGAGTGTGGGACTCGTTTAACACATGCCGTTACTGCAATTGGGTATGGAATAAGTGATGATGGTACCAAGTACTGGTTAATGAAGAATTCGTGGGGCACCCGTTGGGGTGAGAATGGCTACATGAGGATTCAGAGAGACACCGGTGCTACAGAAGGTCTTTGTGGCCTTGCCCAGAAAGCGTCCTATCCTGTTGCTTAGATACTCCAATGGTGACACATCAAGTCACCTATGGCTATGATACTTATTAAGTACTGCTCTCTCTTTCACTATATCTATGTTAAATTTGTTACGGCTGTGAAAATGCTTATACTGCTTCTTGCCACTTCAAAATATGAACGTTGTAATAAATAAACTTGTTAGCTACTGCTAGTATTAAGTAATGTAATGATAGATTATAAAAATCTTAACATTTCTTTCACTATATGTATGTTAAATTTGTTACGGCTGTAAAAATGCATGTGCTACTACTTGTAACGTCAAAATATGAACGTTGTAATAAATGAATCTAACAGGTACTGATATTATTAACACTAGCTTTTAACCCGCACCATGTGCGGGAACCTTTTTATTTACATTTATTAGAAATAAATTTTTTAAATAATATTTAAATACACTTTTACCACATAATAAACACCCAACACATATCTTGATTTACAAATCTAATTACAAACACGCAGATACCAAAAACTAATTTAACCCAATTATTTAAAACAAAACCAAATCTAATATAAATACCCAACACAAAATTTATTTTAAACCCAATACCATAATTAAAACCATATCTAACTCAAATATCTAAATCCAAAACAATCCAACCAAGTGCACTTGAAGATGCTAATTCAACATCAGCTAACTTTTTTTTTCTTCTAAATTCCAACGTGTCTCTACATTGCTTTTTGTGTAATTCCATGCTCATTTCATATCTCTGCTGTTCTTTTAAGATAGATGAATAAATATCTCCCCCTTTTGAGACAGAGAGTGAGAGACAGCTGAGAAACGAAGAATTTGAATGATGTGAGATTTGTTCCTGCTACCTTCCAATCGGCCAAATTTTTTCTCCTCTTCTTATTTTTTGCCTATCATGTCCCTTTCCTGAGGAATGAATATAGACCTTTGTAGATTTCGTTCAACCCCAACATTTATATATTGAACAAAGTAAATGTATCTTAGAAGCTTGATAAGAAACTAATAATAATATATAAAAAAAAAAATCATAAATGCATATAGACCACAAAGTTTGATAAGAAACTATGTTTTGTTTAAGCTACCTTAGGACACAAATTTTCTCAACCTCATTAATTTAAGAGACATTCTCCATACCCTATCCATTCAATAGATGGTTAATTCAATTTCACAACTCCTACTAAACCATAATAACTAAAAAAGAAAAAAAAAAATCCTATAACACACGACATACATACTAACCAAAAAACTACACAAAACATATTGTTTATAAACAAAATTATTAGCTATATGTTAATGGACAAAGAAAATGCTAATTTTGGGATTTTGCTGAGAAATTATATATGAACACTTTTAGTTTCTATTCAAATGCATGTTCAGTTACAAAAATGATTTCTTAATTCTTTACCATAAGTGGCTAAAGTAAGATTCTACCAAAATTAAGCACAGATATTGAAGAAAGAATCTTTTGCTCAATCTGAGCTCCAAATCACAGTGGTTTCTCCCTTTAAGCCATAGTGGTTCATACTTCTCTTTACACAGTTCCCAGAGTTGCTTACCATGGGAGCAATCAACAACTTCATATGAAGTCCCCTACAAAAGGATATAAAAGAGTTAGACTACAAAAAAATTAATTTATACCAGCATGTGGTAGCATTTTCACTTATTTCAGAAAACTCCCTTGGTGGGAAGCAAACAATCTACTTGTGATTATAAATGCTTACTTATAAATGAATGCACTAAGAGAGAGAAGAACATGGCTCATTAACCTTAGAAGATTTTACAGAAGAAAAAACTATTATTATTGGATTAGAAATATCTATTTTTTGATATGTTTGGCACCAGGCAGAGGATGAAAGGAAGATTTGAACTAAGGAATGTGGGTTCACTCCTGCTAACCACTAATAATGTATCCCTTAGAGTGATCTTACAACTATTGCAAATTTTATCATATAGTCCTTACAAACTGATGTGCAATCTTTTAAACAAACAACTAAGAAATTTAGGAATTTATTATGTTATTGATGTAACGCCAAACACATTCATTGCCATGTCAGTTGTAAGCTTTTGTGGAAAATTGGTAGTAGCTTTAGCATTTTTCTATCTTTGAATGTCTAAATAACTAATGTAGTGTCACCAAATTGAATGTGCAATTCCCATAATTTCCTCACTTTTTTCCCCAAGAAAGATACATGAAAATAAATAGAAGAAAAGAAAACTGGAAGGCACTCTCTTTCTATACTGTCTACCCTCAATTCTTTTCCTTCTTTGACTAATTATTTTATGATCCCTCTAAAGGTCAAAATGGACACATCAATATAAAATCCTTTGAAATACACGAAATTAAAAGCCATAAGAAGAATATAAAAATACAAAACTTTGTATCCAACTAAACTGAAAATCCTCAAAGAATACGAAAATTAAAACCCAGAAGAAAAATATCAAAATTCTAGGGAATACCTCCATAGATTTTTCTTTGCCTTTTGGTTTCTTAAACTGCTTCAACATTAATGTTGGCAATGGAAAAGAATACTGAACACAACAAATTATGCAATTCCACAAAACCAATTCTAAACAAAATAGAAGAAGAAGATTAAGAAAGAAAATCTCAAGCACATAGGTAAAGAGAAACTGCCTAAACTTTAATATATATATATATATATATATAGAAGAAAGGAAAGAAACAATGGTAATTCATGAATAGCATACTTACTTGGTTTTGAACTCTTATTGCAGAAAAGAATATTCTACTGTCTAACGGTGGTTGTAAGCTGGCGGAGACAACCCTCTGTTCTGTATCTCCACACTTTACAAAACCCATACCCTAATAACAATTCAGGTGGTAGTATTTGAACTTCTAGAGTGCTTCCTTGACTTCAACCAAGAAAATAATAGAAAGGAAAAAGGGTTTGGAATCAAAATCCCAAAATTGACAGCAAACATAATTATGGACAATAGGAAAAGAAATTAGTCTTAGATTAATTAAAAATTACCAATAGAGAATGGTCTAATACTAAAGTCGGGTCAGAAATGGCAGACATAGTCATGCCCTTGCAGGGTATTACTGTGTTGGGTCTGCATATGAGAGAGTGACAGTGGGAAGAAAGACAGATGAAAGAGGGGATAGGTTATGCGCAACATATGAATAAATGCAAATCGTGAAAGGTTGGTTTTAAATTAAAATGTAAAAAAACACTATATAATAAAAATGGAAAATACTACTGCACAATTGTGTGTGAGATGAACTAATAACCATTGCTCTAATCAAAATACAACCAAAACTACAAATAAATAACTGAACATTCACACCGGAGTTTTGAAAATATTTGGCTACATATTTGTTTGAATCTTTGAGAGAGATTAAAAATGTTATCTTTAAAAAAGTTTTTTATAAGCCAAACGTTAAAAAGGATCAACTGAGCCACAAATATCAATAAAAGGGAACAATGAGAGACATAGATATCAAAAATTCAGTGATCAATAAACTGTGAATTTCTCAAAAACTCTTCTCATAAAATAAAAAGAAAAAGGTTACTTTCCCACCAACAATGAAAACCTAACAGGAACTCAATATGCCACCCAAAAAAAAAAAAAAAAAAAAAAAAAAAAAAATCTTTATACCTACCAATGATGAAACAGAATAGTAATAGAGCAAAACCACTATAGCATTAAAACATTTTGTATTGCTTGTCTAATACATTAGGCATTCAGAATAGTCAGCTTCATTTACATCCTTCCTGGTATGCAAAAATTCCCATTCTCACAAGTGGGCAAATATGGCCTTAGCTTCTTCAACAACAGGTGGTGTTGTTGACAAACTTTCTGAACCAATTTGCAGAGCATTAATAACCACATTTGAATCACACTAAAAATATCTCTAAATTCTTGCTTCCAAGGAAAATTGGGTAAAATTTTAACTAAACCATTACCCCACCATTAATTATGTAGAGACCAGGAAATTGGGCATTGCAAGCCTTTGCTGTATAATTCAAGCGGTTAGTTTTTTTTTTAATTGGGAAAAATAAAAAAACAGTGTTTTAACGTTGTGAAATAGTATAATTTATCACATTTTAATCCTAAGTTTTAAAACAAAAACAAATACAAAAAAAAAAAAAAAAAAAAAAAAATCCTAACACAAATACCTAAATGAAAACAAAATAAATTCTAACCCAAATACCTAAAAATCAAACCAATCCAACCAAATATCGAAACATAAAGCATTTTTAAAATTCAATTAAAAGAAATTACTGGTGATGGTTCCAATAAAGTGGAAACTATACCCGCTAGTACTGCTTCTATTCAGACTTGGGTTGCTTCCAAGGATTTGCCTTTCCACCTACAAACCAGAAAAAGAAAAGCTAAAGAAAAACCTTTTAATTTTTTATTACACAGATTTGAAATTGAAATCAATTAATGACAAATGAAATCTACAATTGAATCCAAGAGAGAATTAAATAAATCTAAATTTGTACTTGATAAATAAAAAAATTGGAAATTCTTCGCCAAGAATGCTAATTCATGATGCGTGAAGACATTGAAGAAACCAAAAATACTTTGCTTTGTAATCCACAAATTACCCACAAATTATACAAAACAATTTTAATTCAAAAATCCAAAACCAAACTAGAGCAACACATATACCCTAACTATAAACCAAGTCTAATCCTATAATTGATCAAAACAAAATCTGACCCAAATGGCTAAATCGAAACACTCAAACATAAATCATAGTTATCGTGTAATTTTAAAACGAATAAAGAAAACTTTCACCGGCAACGGTTCCGATTACATGACTGTGGTGGCTATCCTGAAATTCATCTTTCTGTCGGTCTCTGTTCTTCATCTGTTTTACCGGGATCATTATCTCGACCGAAAGCACTTTCGATCTCTCTTTTGTAACGTTTTCGATCTATCTTTTGACTTCTGTTCTTCTGCAGTTTACAAAATCTTTTTGTATCTCTCTGTTCTTTTGTGATTTTTTCTCTTTCAACAAACCTTCTACCATTATGGTCTGGGTTTTGGCTGATGAAGAAGGGGTTTGGCTGTGGAGTGTGTTTTGGAAGATGGAGAAGTGGAACAGAGAAGGGTCAGCAAAAAACCTAAAATAATTATCAATGCAACATTCAATCCTATACTTATTTAATCCCAACGATTTTAACTGAAATAACTAAATCTAAAGCAATCCAAGCCAAAAATCCAAACCTAATCATATTCAATCCCCAGATTTGAAAAAGAGAAGGAAAAAAACAAAAACTTTACTGATTATGGGTATACGGCAAAAAAACCAAAAGTAAATATCAATACAACATTCAACCCTATACTTATTTATTAGAAACAGAAGTACCCAAACTAAAACCATTTTTTTTTTAGTGATTTCTGTAATCTAAAAAAAAATTCCCGTTTCTTTACAGTGAAAACCCCAAAAAAAAAAAAAAATCAAAACCTAATGTAATCCAAATACCTAAATAAATTCAATCCAGCAAATCTCATACCCAGATCTAATCAAGAAAGAAAAGAAAACCTTTACCGATGGTAGTTCCGACGATCTAATGGTAACGTGTTAATGGCACTTAGTTTTCTCTTCCTCAATCTCTACTCCTGTGCGCCTTATGGACTGTCTCTCTCTATCTCTGTATCTCCCAATCTGATGGTAATGGTGTTGATGGCTTTCTGTAGGTGTGCGTTTGAGTGTCGCCATTGTTGGGATCTCTCACTCTCGCTCTCAGTCTCTGTGTGTTAGGGTCTTCGGCGCGCCTCATCTTTCTCTCCTTTCTTCGCGTACCAATCTTTCTTTTTCTTTTTTCTTTTTTGTTTTGTTTTGTTTTAAGCGGTTAGTTTCCTTTTATACCAAAAGGCACCCGAACAATGTTTTAACGTAGTGAAACATTGTATTTTCTTTTTTTTGGATAAGTGGGTGGGTGTCTAAAACTATGCCTCCAACGCACCGTGCGATTTTTTTCAAGAATAAGTTGTGTACGTGTCAGTTTCCTAAGGGGGTCTTTTTGCCTTACGTGTCAGCACCTGGTAAAAGCTTCTGCTATTATATATAGTATTAGATAATGATAGCTGACTCTTCAGAATTTGACATATTAAAGTGGTCATGAGACCTAAGTTAGGTCTTTGACAAGATGACAATCTATTTGATAATTCGGTAGTTAGGGTAGAAAAATCTGAAGATTGTAATAAATAAACTTGGCATATTAAAGGTTCAAGCACTATGGCACTGAAGTTCTGTGGTCATGGTCCTCGACCTTTTAGTTGTGCTGTTGTGCATTGTTTGCCAACACAGAAGAAACACGTACGATTACAATTCCACAATGAGTCCTAAAGTTGAGTTAACTATCTTGACTCAAATCCATGGGCATGGTCCTTCTTTTCTGGCCCTTAATTGAGATTGAATCAAACAGGAATAGTTCTAGTTCTCTTTGCTTGATCGCCATGCAAAATTACGTATCTACGATGTTCGAACGATATCTTCACCTCAGATCATGTATGATAAGAATAATAACATGCTCTTTACTTGTTTTTAAGGAAAACATGTAAAAAAACATCAAGGGCTCTCGATGACTGCAATTTTTATTTATTTTTTATTTTTTTATATATAACTTATAATAAGAAAAGAAAAAAAAAAAAAAAAAACGTAAGTATATTTGTTATTTCATTTGAACATTAAAACAAGCACTTTTTTTTTTTTAATTTCTTAAAAAAAATNAAAAAAAAAAAAAAAAACGTAAGTATATTTGTTACTTCATTTGAACATTAAAACAAGCACTTTTTTTTTTTTAATTTCTTAAAAAAATTAAACATGTTCTTTATCACTTTTTGCATAATTTTTTTTATTGTTTTTTATTTTTTTTTATTTTTTTTATTTTTTTTTAACTCCAAAACATGTAATTTTTTCCTTAATCATGTTTAGGACTTAAACATAAAGGACTCTCAATAGTTGCAATTTTATTTTTGAAAACATAAATATGTATATATATTTAAAAGCAGTTAAGTGTGTATAAATTTTTTTTTTAATTAAGTATATATGCTTATATGAATTAATGGACAAAGTAATTAGGTTTATAGCACCCTAAATGTCAATATATATATATATATATATCCATACACTAGGGATGAAGCTAGGACTTGGAGTTAGGGGGTAGAAGTATAGACAATAAAAAAAAAAAAAAAAAAATTGAAACTCCAAATAAACATTCATTTAATAAACCATCAACAAAGAAAAATATACAAAATTATTGTTTTTTTAAGATATTACAATGCAGTTGTTTATGAAAATGGAACTCGCCGTATATGGTCAATAATCTACAATCATTACACACAATAGACAAATACTATGCACACAAACATTCAACAACTAACCAATAAATTTTAAAATTACAAATAATCTCTTTAATTATTTATCCAACTTTAATGTTTTAAAAGACACTAACTAATAGACAAAAACACTAAAGACAAAACTACAAAAAAAAAAAAAAAATCACAAAACACAGTCTATTCACTATTGCTAAAGACAAAACTACAACAAAAAAAATTACAAAACATCAATGGCAAGTGTTGATTGCTGCATGTGTAGTTGTGTTTGTCAAATGCAGCTTTTTAATTATAAAAGAATGCTAAAGACAAAGATGGGTCTTGGATCAATTTTTACCTCTCTTTTTTACTCTTTCTCTCTAGCATATTATGTTTTTGAGTCTCAAGTCTCTCTGTCCCAGCCAGGCTCCCAGGCCCTAGCTGCCCAGCGTCCCTAACTAGCTTACTCCCTGCGCTAGTTGCTTAGTTGCTCTATGCTCTCTTTTAAGTTTTCTTTACAAGTCACAGTGTCAAGTATCAACACATTATTAAAAGTAAGTCATCCCAAACAAGGATTCAATATGAGATGAGACTTGAAGGGGATACCTTTGCTTCTACCGCTACCGCTGGCTGCCGTATATTGGGGGGGGGGGGGGGGGGGGGGGGGGCACTGCCCCCCAGGTCCAAGAATAGCTCCGTCACTGCCACACACACACACACACACTAGTCGCTAACCCGTGCGATGCACGAGAATAGCTACCTAGGAAAAAAAACAATTATTTTTTAGCTGGAGTAGCATGTGTTAGGGACATATTTTATGTAATTGGCTAATCTTTTGACAAAATGCACTTTACCTATAATTGGGTAGATCTACAATGGGTTTAAGACTTCAAGAAACATGTTGTTCAAGTCAAGTGTTAAAGTCATGAAGATCTAACCAAGAAACAAGTGAAACAAAGTTGTTCATTAAAGCTCGACAGCAATCTTGATAGAAAGACTTCTATCGAGATTTAAAGTCAAAGCTCGACACAAGTTGTTTTCGTCGAGACTTACAAAATCAGAAATTCCAGATCTGATTTTCGACTCATGCTTGTATATTTGTATAGGGTTTCTTTTCTCATAACCCTGGACATATATAAGACTTATTTTAAAAATCGTTATACAGGGAGAACACATGCAGAAAGTGACCTAGTTCATTATTCTCTCTGAAGAAACTATTGCGTCTTTACGCCAAGAGTTTTGTGACCAAGGAACTTCCTGATCTTCATCGTTAATGAATTGAAGAAATTTTCAGCCAACAACCTTTTCAAGTTGCTGGAGTTAGTCACGTACTAGGATTCATGCATCAAGGGAAAGAGATTGCCGCTACAATACAAGTTCAATTGGGTATTGGGGTAAGGGTTCAACTGTAGGTTGGTATTTCAAGATAGGCTAAAGGGTTTGGTAAAATTCCTTATACTTGTAACCGCTTGTGATTGATAATAGTGGATTCTTGGCAGTGGTGACCTTAAAATCACCCGATGGGATTTTGCCTCGATGGTTTTCCCCATTTGTAAACAAATCACCAGTGTCAAATTTATTCTTCGCTACATTTAGATAATTTGGTGATTTGTTTGTGCTGCCACGTTATTGCATGTAATTGAACCTAATTAATTAACTTGGGTTATTAATTAATTTGCAATGGGTCAATTCATTTTAACCCAACAATATGCAAAAACACATGAAATTATAATAATAATAATTAAAAAAAAAAAGATATTGAAAGAAATAGCACAAAGTTTTAAAAGTTAGGTAGAAAAAAGCAATGTTGTTTTATTTATTAGTTTTTTGTGAGAATGAATAAAAGACAGAATATTGCGTCTCTAGTCTAATTTTTGTTGTATATAAGTATATAAAAGATAGGTTGTAATATACATACTAAAAAGTGCCAATTGAAATTTCATAATTCTTCAAATTAGATATACCAAAAGTGCCTATTAAAAGGTCATAACCCTTCATAGTGAATATATCAAAATGTGCCTATTGATAAAAAATGTGCCTATTGATCGAAAAGGTACCTATTGAATAAAAATGTGTCTATTGACTGAAAATGTACCTATTGAATGAAAATGTATCTATTGACTGACAAGGTGCCTATTGAATGAAAAAGTGCTTATTGATCGAAAATGTGTCTTCTAAAAAATGAAAAGGCACAATTGTTTGGTGTTTTTAGATATATACATGGCATAAATTTGTGATGTGGGTTACGGAAGCGTTAAGAAGTAAAACACGTCTACTTCTAGAAAACAAGAAACAAAACAAGTTTGCTTCTGAAAATAACCTCAAACCACGAGGGTTCCCTAAATGTACAAGGGTCCTTGAATCCATAAGGAAAAAGGGTTTTTGAATCTACCAAAGAAACAACAGACAAAAGTCTGAATTTTTATAATATCAATAATTGTTTTAAAAAAAGTTTACAGATTTAGGGGTCTATTTAAGGGCTCTGTAAAACTTGAAAGACAAGAAAATATATTTAAAAATAATTTCTAATTAATACCTAACCATAACAGGAACCAAATTTGACTTGAATATCATTGAAAGCAC
This sequence comes from Quercus suber, assembly GCF_002906115.3. Classification (NCBI taxonomy): domain Eukaryota; kingdom Viridiplantae; phylum Streptophyta; class Magnoliopsida; order Fagales; family Fagaceae; genus Quercus; species Quercus suber. Next base: position 884,749 of record NW_027069735.1, read on the forward strand.
CTAAAAACAAAGAAATAAATTCTCTAAACCTAAAATAACGATAATTATATAAAAATACCAAATATAACAAATTACAAAAATTAATTTGAAGATTCTGCCCTACATCAGACCTCTCTACTTGAAACAAACTCATCCTCGAGTTGATAGTTGAAATCTGAAATCTCTCATGCCAAGAGAAAAAATACATTGAATACTTCATCTTATTTGTCTTGTTGCCAAACTTGAAAGTCCTTAATTGGGCAACATGAACTTCTTCTTCCTTGATCTTCATGCAACTGACAGTATTCACCAAATAAGAGTCAATGATTAAATCAAATCTTTCCATCCCAATAAAATCAATAAACTTTGTTTCGGTGTCTCCCATCAAAATAATAGAAGCTTGAGCGTTGCAATCATCTAACTTGAATTAATCGAGATCATTGACAACTTCCTCTATAATTTCTTCTTTAATCGTCTCTACTATCTCGACCTCAAGATATTTCTTAATAATAGGAGTGGACACAATGGAGGAGTCGCCACCTAGTTTTTGCAATGGTCTAGGAACCATATATGTAGCATCCTTTTGAGGAAAGACCATTGATCTTACTACTAAAGATATGGGTTCGGAGTTTAGGTACGCTCTTGGGAAGGTGTTAGGCACCAAAGATCGCCCAACCCTAAGGTTGACTTCCCATCATTGTGTCTTACACCTTAACCTTATAAAAAACAATTTCAATACTTGTATTCTAAACTCACACACACACTAGCATGCACCTAACATACAACATGGCATCATCATCCTAAAACAACATATCATATCTATCCATAAAGCAATAAAGAGATAGATCCAAATGCATATAAGAAACCCTAGCATGTGTGAAAGTTCAATATGTGTCTAAAACACCCTTGAACGTTTAGACCCTAAATTATAAAATATCAATTCAAGCTTATAATCAAACAATTAATGTGCAGAACATGAACATAAGCCAATCACAGAATTGATAACTAATCTATACCAAATATAAATGCATCCACAGCAGTAAATGTAAGGCAAAGATAAAGGGAAGAAAGATGCAAATACACGGACAACACACAATGTGTTATCAAAGAGGAAATCGAAGTCCTCAGCGTAAAACCTCTCTGCCGCCCTCCAAGTGGTCAAATAATCCACTAAAGAATGTAGTTGGGATACATTAATAGCAGAAGACCCTCTAAGCCTAATCTACTCAAGTACCTAAGCCCTCCAAGCTTCCTGCTCCAACGAGGTTACGCCGAACCTATTTCTTCTTTAGCTTCCTGGATTCTGCTACTAGACCATAGCATCAACCAATGTATATTGGTTCCTTCCAAACTGCTTCCCTTAGCACCAAATGAACCTTTTCACAGACGTAGGTGTGGTGAGATAAGGATTTGGTCAATGACCTCTCAAGGATGTGACAATGGAGAGGAAGAGAGTAGAGGAATTTGTAGAGTCTCTAAGATAAAGATTGGGGATGAGGCAATCTTGTTTTTCTCTGGGGTTTTTCTCACAAAATTCTCTCTAGATGCTCTCGCAATTTACTGGGTATAAGGGCCTATATATAGTGGTGTATGTTTGGAATACGAAGAGACAGTTTTTGTCAAACAGGGCTGATTGGTGGCTTGACCTCGCGGCTTGTCCAAGTTGCGAGTTCAAGTCGCGACGTAACGGCCTGGCCAGCTTGGGACTTTTGTCTTGTAGTGCGATAGCTGACGCGACCCTTCAACTCCCCATGTGTGTATCTCACGTACCTATAGTTGGCGGGTTGCCAGTCGCAAGTTAGCCGCGTGTCCTAGCTGTGAAACTCTGCTTTCTTGCACATACTTGAGCTTTTCTTCACATCTTCTCACACACTACCCTTACAATAATCCCACCTAAATACAAGGTTACTAAGTGCATAAATTACAAGCAAATTGGTAAGGAATAAAGCCAACAATATGGTTGATAAATTTCAACCTTACAATGTGAAACTCTATCATACAAGCATATGCATATCTAACATCAAAATAAGACCAATACAAATGCATGAACATTTCAAATGCATAACTTACCTTTCACTTACCTTGCAACAACTCATCATTTATGACATTAATGCATGTACATGTGAGTGAATGGCATGGCATTAAAACTAAGAAACCCTAATCTAAACGTCTGATAGCAAACAAGCATGTGAACAAAGCAAACATAAACTTATGGACCCTAAAACATATGAAAAGAAGTTTAAACAGAACAAACATGTGAAAACAAAAGTAACAAACAAATAAAATTAAGGTTTCTGGGCAATGGCTCACACACGCAAGAACAGGCCTGCGTACACATAATCAAGCCTATGTGCACAGGCAAGATTATGCGTATGCAAGTCCTTGCCTAAAAAACCTAATAACACAAAAATAGAGCAGAACTTTAAAATGAAAATCTAGCAACCTAACATGCATAAAACATGAAAAGAACTATAAAACTAAACTAAACTAAACAAACATATATAAACATAAGCAACGCAAAGAACAAGATTAAAACAGAAAAGAAAGACTAAAGGGAAAAAAAATAGTTAAAGCTCGATACCTCAAAAAGGAGTTCCCAAGCTTTGATTTTGAGAGTTCCCTTCAGTCAAATCTATCAGAAGTCATTAAACAAGTGATTAGCAATGTTAAACTAAAATGATTGGGCCAGAGAAAGTCCCAATCAAATAAAATTAACTTGTGGGTGTTTTGTGGAAACTCCCTTTTCATTCACTATTTTCTAGTGAATCTTTGGTTTTTCCCATGGGATTTCTAGGTATTTTGAAAATGTACCGTGTAAGATTTTATATAGTGAAAAAAATGGGGTTTAGAACAACTCCCAAACAATATGGGATTCATTCCAAACCTCAAGCATTATTACAGAAAACTTGCCTTTTTCATGCTTCTGAAACCCTAGTTGCATAAGCAGGAATATGCCTACGTACACATGCTTTGGCCCACGTACGTAGGCCACTGCCCACGCACGTGGGCCGAGGGCCACTTCGGTATTTTATTTCCAAAAATAGATTTTTTCTCATTTAAAAATTATATTTTCCATTTTAACACTCCTTAAGTCAATTTGATATTTGATTGAGCTTTAAACTGGCCTTGGGCCTTAGAGTTTAAACATCATTAGGGAACAACAGACCAAGTTGTAGGGGGTGCAAAATGCAGTGTCTATAATAAGGTCTTCATTAATCTCCTCCACAATCTTGATTTTGGTTCTTCTTCTATAATACGATCTTCATGAACTTTCTCATAAACTTCTATATTTTCTTGAAGAAAAATGTGTTGTTTAACATACAATTCTTCTCTTGATGGTGGAATATATGGTTCTTCAAAATAATTCAAGTGTGAACTTCTTGGCCAATAATAATCTTGTTTTGTATACGACAAAAGTTCATCACAATCCAAAAGATAATATTTTATAGCAAGCATCCTTTTCATCCTTGGCCATGAAAGAATTTTGTCTTTATCTTGTCGGATTCTATCAGTCAGTATTCGTTCCCACCAACGTAAGGCATACTCTCTAAGTTTATACAAAGCAAGTTTAACTTTTTCCTCATCACAAATATTCTCGTAGTCAAATAAATCCTCTAGATCAAGTAACCAATCAAGAAAATCTACTTCATAAAAATAACCATTAAGACTTGCAATTTTCTAATAAGGCCTATATGAAATTTACTTACCAATAAGCTACCCGTGAGTTATGTTTATGCGACATTTATCTCTATTGTTTCCATACTCCAATGACAGCATCCTAGCAAAGATATTTGTGAGTGCTAGTTGTACGTCGCATAATACTTACTAAGTTTTCTTTCACTGGCATTGCTACCATCACATATGTTAGCCATCAGACTAGGATAAGTTAAGGCTCTGATACCAATTGATGCGGGATATGGAAGCAGCAAAAAGCAGAACACGTCCACTTCTAGAAAACAAGAAACAAACACATTTGCTTTTGAAAATAACCTCGAATCGATAAGGGTTCCTTGAATCCACAAGGAGAAAGGGTACGGAATCCACCAGAAAATAGAAACACAAAAGTTTGAGTTTTATTGATTGAATAATTGTTTTGAAAAAAAAAAAAACGTTTACAAACTTAGGGACCTATTTAAAGGCTCCATAAAACTTGACAGACAAAAAAATATATTTAAAAATAACTTCTTATTAATACCTAACCATAACAGAAACCAAATTTAACCTAAAAAGCATTAAAAGCACTTATAAACAAGGAAATAAATGCCCTAAACCTAAAATAACAAAAATTAAATAAAATACCAAATATAGCAAATTACATAAATTAATTTGAAGATTCTGTCCTACATCAATTTGTTTTTCCACGTGGCATAATGAGAAATGATCAACAAAAAGTCAAACATTTCGCTTTTATATTATATATAAATCTATAATTTATATAAGAAATAAAGTGAATTTTTTATATTTATTTGAATTAATAGAGCTATAAAATTATTAAACATTAGTTATTCTTTCTAAAAAAATAATAATCAAATTAGTTTTTTTTTTTTTTTTTTTTTGGGTGATACCATTCAAAGGGAGAATCATAATTAAGATTTAGTTACAAAATAGCTGGACTAGACCAGCATTGGTGGGTTGACACTCTAGTTGCCATATTAGCTACAGAACAGACAGAGTCTAAAACAACTTTGGGAACAAAAAACGTCTTTGAAACAAGGCCATTTTGATGAAGAAAAGATAGATCAGCATTATCATCTTATCCTGCCAATTTGGAGCCCTTTCTTTTTTGGATATTTGGACTAATCTTCTGCTATTGCTTAAGAACAGCACTCGATGAAAACCAGCATTCCTAGCTTTTATAGTTGCCTCCACCAGAGCTTCTTGAGTTGCCCTATAAGCTGAATTTGCTGCATTGCTAGCTACACCACAAAACAAGATCTCTCCCTGCATATTTGCGCACTCCTTCTAGCTTTCTTCCTCCTAACACCATCAATTTTGATCATTAGGTGCCAAGACCCTGCTATTAGTTAATTATTTAGTTTTATATATCTCAATATCTGTAATACCAGTGACCAAAAAAAAAAAAAAAAAAAAACCGAAGGATTTATTGAGTTAGGTACAATTTAGTAAAGGGCCAATAATTTATGTTTCATACTTTCTAAAGAGATTCTAGAAAAATTTGGTTGGGTTATAGATTGACCCCGGTTAATTAATTCAATTATCCAAATTGATTAATTAGGTCAAATTACATACAAATTGTGGAGGCACCAACAAATCACCAAATAAAATATGTACAGAGGAAAATAAATTGACACGGTAATTTGTTGATGAATGAGGAAAACCTCTCGCAACGCAAAAACCACACAGGGTGAATTTCAAGTCACCACTCCCAAGAATTTACTAATCAAGAACAAGCGGTTACAAGTATAAGGAATCTTACCACTATCCTAGGCGATCCCAAAATACCAACTTACAGTTGAATCTTTACTTCAATCCCCAATTGGACTTGTTCTTTTAAAAGACTTGTTCATTTGCACGGATCTCAGTACATGACTAACACAATAGCTTCTCACAGAGTGAATGAGCTCTCTAATTGAATCTCCATGTCTTTGATGATTTTAAGATAAGCCTTTTATATGGTTTAGGGTTGTAGAGAGATAAACTCTAATTTTCAAGTCATCATGGGCCAAATTTTAGATCTGAGAATTTTGAAATCACAAGTCTCGACAGATCAAGCTTGTGCCAAGCTCTTCATTAAACCTCGATAGAAGCTGGTGTTGAGCTTAATGTCGAGAATTACTGAATTGGCTTTTCTTCACTTGTTTCTTTGATCAGTCTTCATGTCTTTAATGGTACACAATTAAATAAAATACCAAATATAGCAAATTACAAAAATTAATTTGAAGATTATGTCCTACATCAATTTGTTTAGTCACGTGGCGTAATGAGAAGTGATCAACAAAAAGTCAAACATTTCGCTTTTATATTATATATAAATATGTAATTTATATAAGAAATAAAGTGAATTTTTTATATTTATTTGAATTAATAGAGCTATAAACTTATTAAAAATTAGTTATTCTTTCTAAAAAAATAATAGTAATCACATTAGTTAATTAGGGTTTTTTTTTTTTTTTTTTTTTTTTTTTTTTTTTTTTTAATACCATTCAAAGTGAGAATCATAATTCAGAGTTAGTTACAAAATAGGTGGACTAAACCAACATTGGTGGATTGTCACTCTAGTTGCCATATTAGCTACAGAACAGACAAAGTCTAAAATAACTTTAGGAACAAAAAACATCTTAGAAGCAAGGCCATTTTGATGAAGAAAAGATAGATCAACCATCATCGTCTTCTCTTGTTTGTCAATCAGATTTTGAATGGGATGTCACAGATTGATGCATTTGTCTATCTGATGGCTAGGTTCTTGATGATATTTGCAGAACTCATGTGATTTAGAACCTTTAGGCAGTGGGCTTGGAGGAGGTCGAGCTTCAAGTGGGCCAAGATTCCCTTCAAGTTTGAGCTTTACAAACAATTGGCTCATAGGCGAGTTCATTGAACTTCCTTCGAGGCCTAGAATTAACAGTTGATGATGTTTGGGGAACTACAACATTGATTACCTCCTCATTGGTGGTGTGGGTTGGAGCTTTCTCAAAAATGAAGCCTTCTTCATTCTTCAACATGCCATTATTGATAGCATCTTCTACTTGAGTACCAACTATGACCAACGCTTTAAAGTTCAGGAAGTATTGGGCAAAAAGATGCTTGTGGAATATGGGTAACAAATTCTTTACCACCATTTGGATTTGCTCTTCTTCACTAGGTATTTTGATCGTCTAGGCAGCCTTGGCTCTCCATTTGGTTATGAAGGCGAAAAAGGACTCCTTCTGCTGTTATTTAGTGGTCTTTAAGGCTATCCTCATCGCATCCACTTCTATGTTATACTTGTATTGATTGTGAAACTCGTGGCAAATGTCCTCCTAACTCCTTGCTCTAGCATCATCCATGTTGAGGAACCACTTAAGAGTGGCTCCAATCAAGATATTTTGAAACATTTGAGCAAGTAGTTCTTCAGTTTCTCCTAGGGGCTGCATAGCCCTCATGTACATCTTCAAATGGGACTTTCGGCAGCCAGTCCCGTCGAACTTGTCTAAAGTTGGCATCTTGAATTTGGGAGGCAATCTCACATCTGGGAAAAGTGAGAGTGATTGGTAGTTCATGAGGTCTTCCATCTTGCGAGCTCTCCTGATTATCTCTTCTACCTTGTTTATCGTTTCATGGATCTTCTTCTCACCCTCCATGGTTGGGAATTATGATCAGTCTTGTTCTCTTCTTGGCCACCCTTCAAGTTCTGAAATTGTTGCACAATAAGGTTCATGTCTTCCCTCAATTGGATTTGACTAGCTACCATGGTGTTGAGTAGCTCTTAAGGGTTCATGGGTTCCTTAGTGTTTGGATGTTCTCCCCCTTCAGCCATAGTGATGGAGTCTCCGAACTTCTTGTGGCTTGGGCTATCTTATAGGTCAAACACAAGATTGTGATGTTGCAGTAGTGGCTGCTTCAGTATCATGATGGGCTTGGAACTGGAACTGGAACTACTAGCTTGAGTGTCATCCTTGGATTCTCTTTGGAGTCTTCCCTTTGATCTTGACCGAATTCTCCCTTCAAAACAAGCTTGGTTGGGTCAAACAAAGTTAGGTCCCATTTACATTAATCTATCAACCAAACAAACACACGCAAAATGCAATGCAATTTTAACATGGGTTTGTTGTTTTATTGTTTCCCATAGCTAGGACGTTACACCACCCAACTTGTAATGTAATGAATATTACGTTGGTCTGAACGACATGGTTTATCCTACATAATCAACAAGAAGTGATCCAGTGACTTTGGGCTATGAGTTGGTGAGTTTACCACTAGGTACCTGAATCTAATGAAGACCGGTGATCCATGGTTACTACCACCATATTGTTGAAATGGGTGCATACATATTTGATATTTTGATGGCATACACTATGACAATTAGGGAAAGCTTTTAACAATCAACATGGCAACACAAACAAAAATATCATACAAACATCTCAAGATATAAATAAACAAACAAACAACAATATCATGCAAAATCATGCAAAAGACAAGGGAATATTGTTGGTCACTTAAAGTCTAACATGAAGCTTAGCCCTCGACATCCCCAGTGGAGTTGCCACTGTGAGAGACTACGAAAATTTGAGGTGTTCTCAAAAAAGAGATTTGGGTGCTTGTAAGGGCACCTCTCTTTTGGGGTAGTGATATGGAGTCGTCACTTATTTTTTATACAAAATAATAAGAAAAACTAAATACAAAATACATATTCAAAATACTTTGAATGTCATTGATTGAATAAAGAAAAGTAAAATTTTGGTAAATTAAACCTTACAAGACTTTGGGTCATAGTTACAATCTATGCAAAAGAATACAAAGTGCAACATCCTAGTCAACTTAAAAATAAAAAATAAAAAGTCAAGGGCATTTTTTTTTTTTTTGGGTTACCACGTGCCCCCCACCTAACCCCACTACCCACCACTCATCTCACAATCCCACTACATCACTTGGCCAGCCATCATTTCTTCTTATTTTCTTTTCTTTCTTTTCCTTCCCTCATACACTTCTCTGCTCTCATATTCTCTCTACCTGGTACTACCACCATCACCATTTCCACCATCATTTTCCAGCAAGATCACCGGAAAATTTTTGGGAACCCATAAACACCTTCACATCCTTTTTTGAGGTAAAAATTTCTTATCTTTTTGGTGGGTTTTGCACTTTTGCTTGAGGTTATTTTTATCTAAGTTTTAATAATGATACCCATGTGATTTATAAGCGTTGGAAGTGATATTTATATGTTTTTATGTATGGGTTTTGTATTGGTGGAATTATTTGATGAGTGGGTATATATTTTTGTGCTATTGATGACTACTTAAGGGTTATGTATGGTGGAAAAATTTAGGAGTTTTAAGTTATAACATGTGATGGTTGGTGAATTTAATTTTTCCATTGCCATTGGGTTCATTTAGAGTTAGTTGAAGTTCTAAATTTCTTATCTTGGAGGATATATTGATTTTGCTTTCATGGGTCTCTTAATGATGTAGTGTAAATTTTATGGAAGTTAGTCATAATGTTGGAGATGATATTAAATGGGTTAACTCTATAAATTGGAGTTTAGGCCTTGTGAATCAATTTGTTGAGAAACTATGAAAGTAGAATATATTATTATTGATGAGGTTAAATACTAGGCTTGCCTAATTAAGTGATTACTTGGCAATTCCTAAATTGTGGCTAGATGCAATTTCAAGCTCTATACTTATTGTGATAGGTTTACTTGATATTGTTTAGGCTCTAGCTAATCTCCTTGGAGCTTGGAGAATTAGGTTTTTGCGGTTGCGAGGTAAGTAGCTTTTTAATGGGATTTTGAAAAATAACATAAATGTTGTTTTTGGGTCAGACACATTTTTGGAAATTACCTATGAAAACTATATTTTCCTAAAAACTACTATGTCGTAACCTTAATATATATATATATATATGATTATATATGAAAATGCATCATATTTGGTATTGCATTTGAGGAAATGTATGAATTGTTGATATGGAAAAATAAGCATCATTTATTTAATCTTTGACAAGAAAATCATTGATTTTATGGTATATTGAAAAATTTAGAGATGCTTATCTTGTCTTGTATTATTTGGGAAATTGATAGAAAATCTCTTGACAAAAATAAAGTTGAAAACCTTACAAACTTTGTAGAAGTTAGATTATTTAAGGTTTTTTGTAACTACGTGGATATAAACTGTGTTTCAAAGTAATGTGAACTGTGAGTTTATGTTGTTTTAACACCATGCCATGTGTGATTTCCCCGGTGATCACCCGATTTGGTTTTCTTGGTCTTTGTGACAACGAAATCAAGTTTAGGTCAGTGCTCTTTCACTTTGGATAACGCATTCTTCCCTGCTATCCATAGAGGGAAGATGATTCCTTGATTGTGTGTGGGTGAGGCTACTGCCCATGGGGCCAAGAGACCATATGCAAGAGAGGTCCTATTTGATGCGCTCTCTCTGCTGCCCATGGGGGGAGAGAAAAACCTTGAGGGTATGGGTGAGGCTGCTATCCATGGGGCCAAGAGTCTGCATACCAGAGAGGGCAATATTGCGCCAGTTGTAAATGGGTGGATCCCCTGACCGGTCTACGTGGTAGGGTGGTATATTTGAGATAAATTATCATATGTTAGAATTTATGGCTTTGGAATTATATTATTATTTCTCACAGATTATAGCATATGGTTTCAAGATATTTACTTTGAGGAACTTGTATTTCATTATTAAATCATCCTTGTCATATTATTATTATAGTAGATGAAACTTGCATTTCCCTCACCCCCATTAAATATGCTACTTACTGGGCTCTGTCTCATCCCATTATTTTTATAACCTTTTCAGAGTAGGCAACAGTCTTTTGAGACAGCTTTTTGATGGCTAATAATAGTTAGACTAACTACTGATGGAGGCTGAACTTTTGTAATGGGTGTACTAGATGGTGTAAATCTTAGAATAGGCTTAACTCATTCTTTTGTATACTAAAGTGGTTGTGACGTTATTTCCATTGATGGAACAAGCTGATGATATGTAATTAATTATTCAGACCTCTATTCTTTTGTGGCCAATGGTCCTTGTAATTATTGCTGAGAGCTCTGACTGACTTTGAGAGTATATTCAATGAAATTATTATGATAATTCTTAATGTTGGTATTTGATATGATTTATGTGGATTGGATTGTCAAAAAGGAAAATCTACAGGTTCTTTGAGATGTCTTTTTCATGCTTTGGACCCTTTGGGGTTTGGGGTGTGACACAAAGCTTTGGTCCTAGCTACAACCTACCAAAATTAAAAGACAAAGCACTAATCTACCTATCCAAAAATCCTAAGCTTGGGGGCTAAGTTATGGAATAGGAAGGTGTTAGGCGCTCATTCCACCCAATCAAAGTCTGGTCTTCTAGACTCTAATGATCAATATACCCTCTTTGCATGATGTTGAATGATATGTTGAACTCATATGACAAACACTTGGAAAAGAATTAAACTAAATAAATTTACCTCATGAATATGTCTTCTTTTTAAAAGAAAAACCAGATCTGTTTTGAGGGTAAAGAGAATAAGACTTGGTTTGTAAAAAAATCAGATATGTTATTATAAAAGAAAAAAAAAATGAAAGATTTTATCAAGAAAAAATAAGATCTATTTTTGTGTAAAGTTAAGTAAAAAAAAAAAGAAAAAAAAGTGATTTTTGGTTTATAAAAAAAAAAAAAAAAAATCCCTTAGCCAAAAGCATCTTTACACCAAGCATTGTCCTCAATCTTCTAAATCTATCAACTGGTAAGGCCTTGGTAAAATCGTCTGCTACTTGCTCTTCTGTATTGCAATATTGGAGCTTCACAACTTTCTGTTTCACATAATCTCTCAAGAAATGATATTTCATGTCAATATGTTTGCTCCTTCCATGTTGAACTGGATTTTTAGAAAGTTCTAGGGCAGACTTATTATCCACATAAATAATTATGGATTCTTCTTGTGGATGATCAAATTCATTTAATAAATTCTTCAACCATAGTGCTTCACAAACAAAAGAGGATGTTGCCACATATTTGGCTTTGCATGTCGACAAAGCTACAATACTCTACCTTTTGGACATCCAAGTGAAAGTTGTTGATCCAGGATAGAAACATATCCAGTAGTGCCTTTTCCTTTCATCTTGAACACCTCCCCAATCTTTATTTGAATATCCATATAATGCGGCATCATTATTATATTAATATAAAAGGCCAAATCCATAGTACCTTTTATATATCTTAGGATCCTCTTTGTTGCAAGCCAATGAGATTCCTCTGGTTTCTCCATATATCTGCTCAAAAGCCCAACACTATAAACAATGTTTGGCCTTATGATTAAGAGGTACCTTAAACTTCCAATCAAACTCCTAAATAGAGTTGGATCTAAAATTTTCCTTCTCCTTCTCTTGTTAATTTTAGAACCATTGCAATAGGTGTATTGACAGCATTGCAATTTTTCATATTAAATTTGTCGAGCAATTCCTTTGCATATTTTTTCTGACATATGAAAATGCCATTTGGTTGCTATCATACCTCAATCCCAAGGAAAAATGACATAAGTCTAGAGTCAGTCATCTCGAACTCCTTAAACATAGCCTATTTAAACCCATGGAACATTTTCTTACTGTTTCCTGTGAATAACAAATCATCAACAAAAAGGCAGGCTCTAAGAATTTCACCATGTGCATTCTTCTTGATGTAGACTGCATGCTCATAAGGACACTTAACAAAACCACTTCCTCAAAAATAGCTGTCAATATGAGAATTCCAAGCTCAAGGAGCTTACTTTAGCCTATATAAATCTTTATTCAAACGATACACCTTGTCTTCTTCTCCTTCAACCACAAAACCTTTAGGCTGCTCTACATACACCTCTTCTTCAAGTATGCCATTAATAATGCCTTCTTGTTGGTATATTTTCCAACTATGATGTGCTACAAGAGAAATCAACATCCTCACCATGTCAAGTCTTGCTACTGAAGCAAAGACTTCTTCATAGTCTACCCCATACTTTTGCTTGTAACCTTTTGCTACAAGTCTTGCATTATAGTGCTCAATCCTCCCATCAACTGTGTGCTTAATCTTATACACCCATTTCACACCAATGGTTTTTTGACTTGGGGGAAGTGTTGTCAATTCCCATGTGTTTTTTTTCCCCCTCAATGTCATAAATTTCTTCTTCAATGGCATAAATTTCTTCTTGTATGGCATTCCTCTGACAATTCTCTTTCACAGCTTCTTTGAAAGTAAAAGACTCATGGTCCACATTCAAACAAAAGAGATTTGTCTCTTTAGTTTGTGCATAGATATTATCTAGGCCTCTCATTTTGATTGGTGTTGGAGATGGAGAAATACTACCTAGGCTTCGGATTGATGAAGTGCCTGTTGATGATGCATAGCAGTGGGGTGTTGAGGAAGGTCTCATTAAACATTCATAATTCACATCTTCTTCTTGCCCTTCTAACTCAAGTGGCTTCTCTTTACTTGTGATGTCATCATTCCATCCCCATGACTCATCTTCATTGAAAATGACATCTCTACTTACCACTACTTTGTCGGTAAGTGGATTGTAGAGTTTGTAAGCTTTCGACTCCTCATTATACCTAATGAAGATGCACTTCTTACCATGACCATCCAACTTCTTTCTCTTAGTCTCAAGCACATGAGCATATGCAATACACCCAAAATTTCTTAAGTGTGACACACTTGGTTTGTAGCCACTCCACGCCTCTTATGGTGTCATATTTTTTGAAGGGCATCAATTGAGTAAATAGGCTATACATGCCATTGCTTTTGCCCATAAATACTTTGGCAAACATTTTTCTTTAAGCATGGTCCTTGTTATATCAAGGATCATCCAATTTTTCCTCTTTGCAATGCCATTTTGCTGTGGTGTATATGCAGTTGTAAACTGTTGCTTGATTCCATTTTTCTTGCAATAATCTTGAAATTCATTTGAGGTGTACTTAGTGCCTCTATTAGATCTAAGTATTTTGTTCTTATAACCACTTTCCACTTCAACATGTGCCTTGAAGCTTTTGAATATAATGAAAGCTGCAGAATTTTCTTTGATAAGTTAAACCCATAATTTTCTGCTGAAACATCAATAAAGAAGATGAAATATTTTTTACCTCCAACAAAAATTGGATCAAATGGACCGCAAATATTTGTGTGCACTAGCTCTAGTGGTTAGGTGCTCTCCATGGTCTCCCACTTGGAAAAGGACTTTTTTGTTGCTTGCCAAGTGTAGACACTCGATTTTGCACCCATAATTTAATCTTGGAAGATGACTAGAGTGACCATTCATATAACCAAAAATTTAGAGTTGCATTACTTGCATTAATTCATTCATTGCATATAATAAAAATGATTTTGAAATTCTAATAGTTGCAATGGTATGTTCGATTCCCAAATCAGACCATTGGATTGAAAGATATCATGAGATCAAGTTTTCACAGTTTGCATGCATTGTATGTAGTGAAGCTGATCATGTGTGATTAATTATAATTAATTTTGATTGGTTAATGATTAAAATTAATCAAATGAATTTTTGTGATTGGTTAAGTATTTTTCTTAAAGTGAGATTGTTGCATGGGATTAAAACAAATAAGCTGATAATATTTAAAGATTGTAGATAATTTGGCTTTTGGGATAATTATATTCAAAATAATTATTTTAAAAGTCCTAATTATCACTTTCGAATGAGGTTTATCATGAAAATAACTCTGAAATTCATCCAAATACAGTTTTAGAGTTGGAAAACACTTCAAAAGCGTGCTAATCAAGTAGCAAATTTAGATTCATGTTCCAAGGCACTTTTGGCATAGTATTACTCAAAAATCAGACTAGGCTATTTCTGGAAAACTTGTAGAGAATCAAGTTTCCCTTTGGCTATCAAAATTTCAGCTTAATCATAATTGTGAGTAAAACGATATGATTAAAATACTGAAACTGGTTCTGATCTGAAAAATCAGTTTACTCTTATCCAAATCTTCTTCTTTATCTTTTAGGATTTTCCCCATAGGTTTTTTGCTTATTTCTTTAAGCATCCCAACCTTTATAAATAGGTGATATCTCTCAAAATTCAGCACACTTTTTCACACTATCTGACCCCCCCCCCCTCCCCCCTCCCTTCTTACTGGCTCTTCTCTTCTTTTCCCCCTTACGTTAAAGACCATCTGGAGGCTCTTACCATAGGAATTTCTTTTTTGTAAGCGAAGTATTTTAGGCTTCAAAGAGTTGAATGAATTTCTTTGAATCCTAAAATATTCTTTCACTAAGAAGAGCATGCTCATGCAAGAGGTATTCTATTTTTTTCTTTTTTTGTTCTTCTCTATTAATTTTGGTTGATGATGCGTGAATAGGTTTAAGATGTTTTATTATTTCTGGTTTGTGATATAATTGCCACATTTTGTTTGAAATTTTTCTTTAAATATGTTCTTAGATGATTGTTTGTTGTGATTTCTTTCTTAAATCTCAATATCTGCTGACTATCAAAGATTTCTTTAATACATAAAAATTGATCTGAATTTTTTAGATCTGATTATATTTAAACTCAAAAACTGATCTGAATTTTCTGATTTGATTTTCTTTAAACTCAAAAACTGATCTGAATTTTCAGATCTGATTTTCTTTAAACTCAAAAAACTGATCTGAATTTTTCAGATTTGATTTTTTAACACAAAATTGATATGTATTTTCATTAAATACATATCTGATTTTTTTCAATACAAAACTGATCTGAATTTTCAGATCTGATTTTCTTAACACAAAACTAATCTGTATTTTCATAAATACAGATCTTTTTTTTTTTTTTAACTCTCAAAACTGATCTGTATTTTCATGAAATAAAGATCTAATTTTTGTTACACAATTGCATATTTTGAAATTTAAAAGAAGGGATTGAAAGTTAGGTTGAAGTCTTTTCTTTTTCTTAATATGTGATGCATGCATAATGAATTTATCTCATGAATGTGAATCTTCCTTCAAAAGTTTTTTTTTTATTTTTTATTTTATGTCCAACAATAGATCTGATNTTGTAGTAAATTTACAGCATACAACTTTTGTTATGAATTGCGGAAATCTCCTCAGCCAAATACTATAGGTAATGATTAAGCACTGCTTCCGCGAGAAAAATTAATGTACAAATGCTATGGCTAGAAAATGATCAGATCTAAGCCAGGATGAAAGGGCCACTCCATGTTGAAGCTAAGGTGATCACATGACTACTTGATCTGAACAAAAATTAATTATTATATATAAATTTTAAAAATTTATGACTTTTTTACCTTTAAAAGAAATTTATGACCGCCCTAAATTTCTTTAGGTTCAACATAATTAAACTTTAGACAAAGTCTAGCAACAAACTTATTGGTTGTAGACTAAAACTATAATTTCACTTAATATTTTTATTGGTTGTGAATTTTAAACAAATCTACCATTGAATTACATTTCCTTCTTATATCCTTCATGCTTACAAAATTTCAATAAGATTAAAAAATTATATTATCAATCAAATATTTAAATTTTGAGTTTTTATAGTCTAAAATTATACATAAAAAATAAGTTTATAGATCGAATAATAAATAACATCTGATTGGAATAAAATTTGACATGTGTTTTAAAAGGCGAAAAGCACATTTTAGTCCCTACATTTTTAGGCGATTTCTATTTTAGTCCCTAAATTTTATTTTTACCGCTTTTAGTCCCTATCCTGAAAAACGGTTCCGTTTTGGTCCTTGCCGTTACATCAGAAACGGATATTGCTGACGTGACAAACGGCGATAATAAATAATATTTGTTTAATGTCCACGTGGCCTAATTAATAATAAAAAAATATTTTTTGACATTAAAAAATGCCACGTCAGCATATAAATTAAAAAAAATAATTTATTAATTTTAACTAAATAAAAAAAAATTAAAAACAGAATAAAAAATTAAAAATTTTATGAATTGAGATCTAAGTGTGTATTGATCAAGAACAACAAGAACACAAACTTAAACCCAATTACATAAACCCAGAAATTAAAAAAAAAAAAAAAAAAAAAACATGAGATCCCTGCTATAAAAGGCAAGGTGTTCTCCGCGCCGATTGATCGGCTACCACGCTGCGAACTGCTCTCATTTCTCTCTCTCTCTCTTTCTCTGATTCTGTAAATACAAAATCCCCTAATTTTCACAAACCCTAGGGTTTCCCTATTTTCGTATATGAGATATCAATCGAAACGATGCCGTTTTGAGCGCAGACCACAGTGAAAGATAGAGAGAGAGAGAGAGAGAGAGGGGTTGATCGGAGAGAAAGGAAGGGTGGGGGCAAAGATGTATAGGGAGAGAGGGGTCGGAGGTTCGAGGTCGGAGGTCGGAGTCGGAGTCGGAGTCGGGCCCAGCTCGATCGGAAGCAATGGATCAACGAGGTACTCGATAAGCAGCTCGAGCGATCCTCGCCGTCCACCTCCAGACCTTCGTTGATCAACGGCAAGGATAAGTCCGTGTTCTTTGTTTTGATTGTTGGGTTTATGTTTGTGTTCTTGCTGGAGATCAGTTTGTGTTTGGTTTAAGTTGATTTTGTGTTGGTTTCTCGGAAAAATGAGAAAATCTGGGTTTGAGTTGTGATTTTGTATATCTGGGTTTTGTGGTTTGAGAAAATCTGAGTTTTTTGGTTTGAAAAAATCTAAGAAGATCTGCTGTTGGTTTTGTGTTTGTGTTCTTGCTGGATATCGATTTGTGTTTGTGTTTGTGTTCTTACATTTGGTTGACAAGAGAGGGCAAGAAAATGTGAGAAAATTTAGACTCTAAAATCTGGGTTTGTGTTCCTTAGTGTTCTTTGGGAAGAACTTATTTTTTTGGATTTTAGCTGAACAGAGTGAGAAAGAAATGGCCGAAGCTGATGGGTGTTTTTTTTTTCTTTTTTTTTTTTTTTTTTGAAACTGTGTTTTTTCTTTCTTTGTTCTTGGATCTGGAATTATGTTCATTTTGATATTCTTCAAGGTATACTTTGATCTTAGGGTTTGGTTTTTTTTTTTTTTTAAATTTCTGGGTTTATGTAATTTCTTGTTGTTCTTGTTCAATCAAACTTAGATCTCAATTCATAAAATTTTTAATTTTTTATTCTGTTTTTAATTTTTTTTATTTAGTTAAAATTAATAAATTATTTTTTTTAATTTATATGCTGACGTGGCATTTTTTAATGTCAAAAAATATTTTTTTATTATTAATTAGGCCACGTGGACATTAAACAAATATTATTTATTATCGCCGTTTGTCACGTCAGCAATATCCGTTTCTGATGTAACGGCAAGGACCAAAACGGAACCGTTTTTCAGGATAGGGACTAAAAGCGGTAAAAATAAAATTTAGGGACTAAAATAGAAATCGCCTAAAAATGTAGGGACTAAAATGTGCTTTTCGCCGTTTTAAAAACATAAAAAACATGCAATTCAACAGTTATATTTTAAAAATATACAGTCATTTTAATTTGTTTAGTGAGAGTTGTAGCCTTAGAATACAATTAAATTTGCAGTCAAACGTTGTGTTGGATATTTTTATAAAAAAAAAATATTATATTTATTTTAATACTCATTTATGTGTATCAATTATCTCTTAATGTCAAATACGTTGATTGCTAAATTTTGAAATTCAAATATAATTCAAAATTTGAATAGCTTTTGTCAATGGTTTTAATCAGGAAATTTATGAATATTAACATGATATTAATACCATAATTGCCAGCATATTTGGTTTTATTACAAATATATACTTTCCATTCTAAACGTTTTGTATTCAAATGTTCTTATTTAAATATGACATAATAGTGTCATATATGGAAGATTTTTCACACTTAAATGTACCGCTATTGCTGAATTATTTTATGTTATAATAAGTTACCATATATATAAACAAGTATTTACTATTTAGTTTAATGGAAAGTGGTCAAAACAGCTAGCAATTTTTTGTAATATATATATTCTGAAACTTTCAAAAGGGTATTTTAATAAAGTTCAGCCATGTTAACTATGGGCCATTAAAAACATAGCATTATGACATATTTCCCTTGTTCTCAACGTATAGATTTGGCAAAGACATGTTTGTTGACCGGTTTATATAATATATACATATATATATATATATATATGTATAAAGTTTTAAAGATAGCAAACGCTTTTATTTTTTGGCTAAGGACAAGCAACATGTCTGGCTCTATATATATGGAAAGAAATAAAAGTTTCATACATACACATTTTTATTTTTGAATTAGAAAGCTACAAACTTTTCAAAAAAATTTTTTTATTGTCCTAAACACTTGCCATCTATTGCTTTTTATTACTCAAAAAAAAAATTTTTTTTCTATCTTTTACAAAATTTTCTAGGAAAAGAAAGTATTATAGAGAACTTATATCCTACGAGCAGTGGAGGCTCGCAAGGATAATCAGCAAAGGTGGCTGCGCTGTTATATCTTGGGGACAACGTGCAGAAACTATTTGTTTAACTATATTGAATATACCGTAGNAACGTTTTGTAAAGTTTAGGGGTGAAAAAAAAAACTTTGAAAAATTTAAGGGCGAAATACAAACTTTTATTAAAATTTAAGGATGAATTAAAATAATATTTCAACCAAAGTTTTATTTTATTTTATTTTATTTTTTATTTGAGAAGAATATTTCAACCAAAGTAAAGAGACAAGTTTGGAAAAAGTAATGAAACTATGGATCATTATATGTTTTGCGCTATCATAATTCTTTGCATTGAAGATAGAATGAGGATGTCATTTTATTTATTTATTTACTTTTCTTATTTCTTCCATGATACCAATAATCTAATGAAATTATTACAGGCCCATGACACAGAAACATCATAGCAGCATTTAGTTTTGCTAAAAGTTAATAATTGTCTAAAGTCAGAAGCACCAATAATGCTTCTTTCCTGTCTTCCATGTCTGCCTTCACTCTTCATTTTATACTAAAAAAATTAGGGTTATGTTAACGAGTGTCCTTAAGGCATTGGTTAATAATCTATTTTAAGAAAATTTTGATATCATTTTTATGAAAAAAAAAAAAAAAACTGTCAAAACATTAAGAGGGCGTTTGGTTTCCGCGTTCGTCTTTAATGTGTCCGCGTTTTGCCTCTTTTTTTTTTTTTTTTTTTTTAGGCCGCTTATGTTGACTTTAGCGGCAAAATTTACTGTTGTGAACAGTGCATGCACTGTTCATGTACTATGCATGCACGTACTGTTTATGCAATAAAAAATATTAAAAATGGGTCTCACAATATTATTCATATATTTAAAAATTATTTTGCTACAGTGTTTTCAGTTTTTAGTTTTCAATTTCAGCAACAATAAGCTCAATCTAAACGGACACTAATTACTTTTCTTTCTTTCTCCATAAAACTTTTTTAAATAAATTATTAAACAGCAACCGTTAATAATTAACGGGGGCTGTACAGCAACCGTTAACAGCACCCTTTTTTTTTAAATGAAGGAAGTTGACATCTATAGTCACTCTCTTAAGTCATCTTCAATCACCCTCTTAAGTCTTACCTCATCAACCACTAAACAGTCCAAACTCATCTTCTCACACACTCTCTCTCTTTCTCTCTCTGGGAAAGCCTTGAACTTGCACAGTAAAGTCATCTTCTTAAGTCAATCTCTTACCTCTACCATTCATTGTATAATCTCTATCCAACTAATCTCATTTACAACACGGTTTCCATACAATGTCCAGCTCTCACTGTTCAAATTTATTATCACATGCCCCACAAATGTGTTTCTTTTGGTTATAAATTGTTGAGCCTTTACAGTTTACATGTCTAAGGTTTACTCTGAAATGGGCTTGCTTAAGCTTCCATTGGTGGTTTTATTTTTCTCCGTTTTTTCTCTTTTGGGTTTCATAGTACTCTGTGATGACTCAGAGCTCACTGTGAAGTTCTTGGAGACTCCCCATGCATTCTCAAAACTTAAGTCAACCATATTCGTCTTTGAAGTTCTTGTGGGTGGGAGTGGCACTTGCACCAATTGTAATATCACTTGCAACGTACGATAAGCTCTAGTAATACTTTGAGCTAGTTTTACTTTGCTTTTCGTTTTGGTTGTTCTGATCTCTCTCTCTCTCTCTCTCTCATGAGTTTATATGTTTCATGGTTCTTAAGTTAATGTAAGGAAGTTGGTTGATTTCAGAGAGTAATTAGCACTTTTTTCCACTCTGTAAGGATGTAATGAACTTAAATTTTAGCTTAGAGTTTAGGCTAATCAAGAAAACTATTTGGAATTCAGTTTATTCATATGTACATATTTTTGTATTTTTCTGTAGTTGATAAGATTATTATTATGAACGATTACTCATATACTTGCTATTTAGGCATATTCTTCCTGGTGCCAAACTAAATTATTGGATTTTTTTTTTGCTTTGTGTGTGTTTTGCTTTCTAACTCAATGGTAAGTGGGAAGTGAAAAAGCTCATCATGGTTTGATTTATTGGGATAGCTTTGGATTTTCTCTTGGTGTCCATTTGGCTTGTTCCACAAAATAATAGGTTAATAAACTTGTTGTTGCAGCTGGATGATGGAATTGCTTCGAATTGTGAAAGTAGGATGGTTTCGTATGCAGGCTTGCAGGATGGAAATCATACATTTGAGGTTTGCACCAACGGGTCTCAAGGAGTTGGCTGCGGTAGCTTTAACTGGACTGTTGGTTAAGAACCTTCCTTTTATTCTTTTTCTTATTGTTATTATATTTTCTTCAATTACCACTCAACTTAAAATAAGACCTTGTTGCTTGAAAGTCTTCAACAGTTATGTTAAGACCTTCTTTTTCTTATTGTGTTCCTTAGTACCCAATTTCTAATGTATACATTTTTCTGAAAGGGCTCTACAAAATTCATCTACTCAATTTTCAGTTTTGTATGAAATGCATAAAATTTACCTAACTATTCATATTCTTGAAGACTCAAACACAGCCTACATTGAGGTATATAGTTTGACACTTTATCAAGCTAGCCAAGGACAAAGCCAGAACTTGAAGTTAGAAAGGGCGGTTTTGTAATTGGCTGCATGCGGAAGTAGCCTCTAGCTCTGTTGCTTAACTGCTAAGGTTTAAAAAAAAATTAATTTATTATTTATTTTTATTTTTTTATGTGTGCGTTTGCTATTAGGTAAAGACAAAATTATTTTGTTTAAATTTTTTTAAAGGCCTGAGTGGTTTGATTTGGGTAAAATTAGTTGATTGAGCTGAATTGTTTTTTTGGGTTTATATATTTTGTTTTAGATTTTAGGTTTATAATTTTTTTTATATCCTTTAAAATGAGAAAAATGCTAGAATTACAAATGAGCTCAGATGTAAATCAATAAGAATTTACTTTCTTAGTAGTTTGTAAAAATGTTATAGAAAAGTTTGTGATTATAGGGAAAAGTATAATTTTTTAGAATAAAATTGCTAAAATTTATAACTATATATATATATATACACACACACACACTAAGGGTCTGTTTGAGATTTGTTTATTTTATTAAAACTGAAATTTTTTTGCTGAAAGTACTATAAATAAAGGTAAACGTTAGTTGAAATAGTATAGTGGAATCTATGAATAGTATCAAAAAGTACAGTGAGACTCATAAATAGTAGCAAAAATAAGTTGAATATTAAAATAAGTTAGCAAAAATAATTTTTCCAAACGAACGCTATAATAAGTTGAATATTAAAATAAGTTAGCAAAAATAATTTTTCCAAACGAACGCTATAATTGTTCGTTTGGCAAAGATTACTTTTGCTAACTTATTTTACTATTTAGCTTATTTTTGCTACTATTTATTGGTTCTTTGCAATTTTTAGTACTATTCATGAGTCCTATACTATTTCAGCTAACTTTATTTTTATCTAGAGTATTTTGAGAAAAAAAGTTTTCAGTTTCAATAAAATAAGCGGATCCCAAACAAAATAAGTGGATTCCAAACGGACCCTAATATTAAAAAAAATTTGGGGGTCAAAGTTTCCCTCCATCACTGAGTCTGCTGAAACCAAACCGAGTCTATGATGAAACAGTCCAATTTAGCTTTTCTGGCAATCATGCTGACTTATATTTTGTCTGTACACTTATCTGAATCATATTATACCTTAACTTTGCAGATACAGTCCCACCTACGGCATATATCACAACCTCAACACCTTTCACAAATGCTCTGAATGTTTCTATAAATATATCTTTCAGTGAACCCTGTACTGGACCTACTGGTGGAGGAGGTTTTGTATGCTCGTCTGTGAATGACTGCAATGTGAGTAGGTGGCTAACAAAAACGTTAAATTGATTTTATTTGATTCTTGCATTATTATAGTGTTTCAGAATTGTGTTTTTTGGGTTGATTTGTTCTCAACCTTTCTATTTATTGAAGAATGGCTTTGGTTGATTTGAGAAAGATAAAATGGAGTTCCCTCTAGTGTAATGAAGTCCATACAGAAAAGGCAATAATGGTGGATTATCTCCCTGGTCAAATATTTATTGTCAGATATTTTATAATAACCCTGCTTGAAACACTTATCAATATATGATATAATCATCTTTTTAAAATTTTATAATCACTGACAAGTGTCTTGAAATTCCTCATATGGAACTGTCCACCATGTTAATTGTGTAGATGTGTAAATTGAATTCCATAATCTAGGTTCTCTGACTAGTTATGCAGTCTAGACTAAATAATAAACCGAATTCTAACATTTTCATCACTTTTGGAAAACTCTTTACAGCTTTTGGTCTATGGTGCTGGCCAAGTTATACCATCCTCGCTCAACATTCTACAGCCAAACCTTCAATATTCTGTCCTTGTGGGTTTATCATCCACTGCTCAGTATGGGCGAGTGATTTTGGTAATGGATAATAATTTTTGTACTGATAGTGCCGGGAACAGATTTACAAGAAACCCGAATTCTACCTTCCATGTGCATTTTGGTGAGTCTAGTTTTTATTTCCATAGGATTATTTTTTTCCCAATAGGCAATATGTATTATTATTTTCAGGAGTTGTAGTTATAAGTGACATGTCCTTGATGCCTTGAGCTTTTCTTATTGGCAATCTGTATCGTATTAAAATGAATAATCTGGACTGTTTATGTAACTGACCTTGTCCAATTTGATTGATTGATTGTTGTTGCTGTTGTCAATATGCTATTTACATGCTCTGTTCATTGATTCTACAGACAGACGAAGTATGTTTGTGAACTTAACTACTCATGTTCCAGAAAGGCTGCTTCAACTTAATGGTGAAACTAGATTGGTTCGAGCAACTAATAACTGTATTAAACTAAGGGTGTGTTTAACCTTTCCAGAGCCAGTTCTCAACTCATCTGCAGAAATTTTAAATTCTCTCAAAGTGCAAATTTTATATGCTCTCCAATTGAGTCAGGGCACACTTCTTCCTCTGGCTGTCAGTAAACAACATCCAGGGCATCGCAGATTTGAATATAAGGTCAGAAGGTTCTCACAATCTTATACTATTTTTACGGCCATAAGAATAGAAGTTGGTTCATAGGTTTGGAGGCTGTTTAGTTGTCCTATGAATTTGGAATGGCTCATTTATATTTTGTATATGCACATAGTCTTGAATGGGGTCACTTAGAAACATTGGAGCCATTTTTTTTTTTTTGCTAAACGAAACATTGGAGCCATTAATTGTATTGGAAAAGAATCATTTTCAAAAATTTTACCTAATTGCACATCTTGAACTTCCCCCTAATATAAAATGCAAAAGGGTATTGATTATCGCACAATCATTGTTGTACATCATCTGTACACACTACCAGCTTCAAGATTAAATGTGGGCATTCTTAAAAAATATAGACATTGCATGTGAAATTGTGGACGTATTGTGTATGGAGTGTACATTATGTGTGTGTTTGAGAACATTTATCGCTTTTATATCGGTTGGACCTATTTTTCTCTTACCTTTTCTTGCTTACTCTTTTTCACTCTCTCCTTTCAGGCTGCTACATGCGTATCTGGCATGGCTATAGTCACAGTAAACATTAATTCAACTATAATATGCATTTCAGGGACTCCAGTTTCTCAAGTTGAACCAATTACTTTCCTATATGGTATGATTGACAATAGTTTACAATCATTACAAGAGAAAATAAATCATTTGTTTGTGGAATCAAAATTATGTTTAAATATTCTGTTATTGAACTCTTTGAATATTTCTCGGTTATATGCAATTAGGTATATCAAAAAAAGGAAAGAGTATATGCAATTAGGAAAGCTATTGGACCTATTTAAATGTCTATTTGTAGGGTGTTTCCTCCTGATAGATATAAATGTGACCTTCAGATTCTCTGAGACCTGCTGTAACGTTGAGTACACCACGTTCAGAATCTCTGAGGCCTGCTGTAATGTTGAGTACACCATCCCATATTAGGACTAGAGAACGCAACATCCCTATGTTGATAAAATTCGTGAAGCCTGTATTCGGCGTCAACTCTTCTATATTATCAATCACAGGAGGGAATATACAGAGGCAAGTAATTTCTGGTTACCTTTGTGTTTGTATCTATGTATATTAATGCGCCCACACACAAATTAGAAACCATGATGATGATGACCTTTTTACACACCATGACACCATTTGGGTTCTTGATGGAAATAATATTTCAATTGGTAATATTTACTTTTAACATATTTTCATTTTTGTTCCTTCCAATGAATCATTACCATTTTCAGCTTTAAAGAAATAAGTTCAAGAATATATGCTGTAGAGATAAAAGCAGAAAATGATAGTGTATACTGTGTATCTGTCTTTGTTCCTGAAAACGTGATTGGGGATGTTGCTGGAAACAAAAATCTACGTTCCAATGATCTACAACTATGTCCCTGTAAGGATTCTGATTCTTACTCGTCTCTTGTTGTCAGCTCAATTGTAGTCCAACATCTTTGCCCTAGATGACACTTGTTATCTCTTTGATTTCCTTATTTATTTACTGATGTATGGTTAAAAAAAAATACAGATCATGTGCCCAAAATATCTTCTGTGGTTGCTGTGCTTGCAACTGCTTCATTTGTGGCGACATCTGTTGCTGCCGCGCTGCTTACGGTTTCAATTGCAAGCCTTTCCTCCATTGGGGCATTTCCAACACCATTTTCATCTTTTTCTAATCCTGCAAGGAATCTTTTTGTATGATATCTAACTCATTTGAACAGTTATCTCATTAATTGATTACTTAGTTATACCATGATAATCTTCTACTTGGGCTTTTACACTCAACACAACAGTAAATAAATTGACATTAATGGTGAGGTTGGATTTATAAAAGGGGTAGAGAATAATCTTACAACTGTATGGGGTTGAAAAAAATTTCTCTAAATGACATTCTTGACAAACAATCATGACCCCACAAAAAAATATCTGATAGCATGTTGATGTGCACCTTTAACTTTCTTGGGAAACCTTGAATAAGAACACTAAACACATCGTTGGTGATCCCTTCATTCTAAAATATGTTTATGGTCTTACTCTTTTCAAAGTATTTTATTTATGGTAAAACAGGATCTTTCTGATGTACAAATCATCTTTCCTTATTTTTTTTCTTTGTGTCTGATCTAGTATCTTCCAAGGTTTGAACCAAAATTTAATCAAACTGCACCAGCAGGTTATTGCACTATGATTATATATAGCCTCTTGACAGTCAAGTAAAATAACTAGATATACTGTGGAACAATTAACCCTTTTCCTCCTCCCGTAGAAATAATACACTCCCAGAATAATATTACTTGATTTTTATACATAAAATTTAACATATAATTGAACTCTCAAAATATTTGCTTGGTTTTGAGTCTTTTGACCATGTTGTCTGACTTTTTGAACCAAAAGCCCAACTGAAGCATGTAGAGCCTATTGGTACTTCTGCCAAAGATGGAAACTAGGATTGACCTCTTCAGAGTGGGATTTTGTGAGCTGGGGTGTTGTTCAAGAACTGCATCACTCTTGTTGAACTTTATCAAACCTTATTTATGGTTTATGGTGGGTAGATTAGTGTAACATACTGTCGTTTAAAATATCTGATAAAAATAACTTAACAAACCTTATGAACTGCATCATTCTTGTAGAACTAATGATCATTTTTCCTTTTCTATTTCATACAGAGAAGTGCATGCCATATTCAGGTTTTTGCATTATCTAGATGGTTGGCAGTGAAACTGCCAGTGAATTATTATGAATTTGCAAGGGGTTTGCGATGGAGCATTCCCTACTTCAGTCTTCCATGGGAATCTGGGCACATCCAGCCAGTCGTGGGCTCAAGTCCTCCAACCAACTCAGATTCCTACAGGTCTAAAATGCATGATTCAGAAATTTTCCTGGGTATGCAGCCAAAACAAGGGAATTTGAGTAGGGCTGCTTCCATATACAAAGCACGATTGCGGCCAAATCCAAAAGAATATATATCATTATTTCAGGTCTGAAACCTCTACTTTTTTCTGTGACTTGCTTTTGACTTCTTTAATCATGAATAAATTTTGTGACAGAATTCATTGTACACCTGCAGAACAATAGTAAACCAGATGCTGAATATATTTTGGATGGGTAAGTTATGAGGCCTCTTATTTCTATCTATTACATGTAGTTGCATATAGATTTTAGAAATAAAAAAATGGAGAGAATATTCAATTCAGATTTTATTTTTCTCAAAAATATTCAATCTTAAGCGGAAAAACTATGAAAGCAATAATGAAATATTTCGTCTTCTTCTTCCTTTTTAAAATGAACCGTTGAATGCAATTTAAAGAATTTTGGGAATGAACTATTTGGTATGCTAGTTATTGATCAAACCAAAGGGACAAACTTGATACTTAATTCCCTATTATTCATTTCTGTTTAATTCGTGAATTCATCATTTGGATTTTGAAGTGCCACAAACAGAATCATTTATTTTTCAGTGTAATATCTTACTAGATTTTGTCTCGTATAGGTGGGAGGATTTTAGTAGAACCATGTTCTGGTTAGCCATAATTGGTGGCAGTTTAATACTGCTGCATGCTCTACTCCTTGCCATCCTAAAATTCAAGAAGCAAAAGCAGAGGGGTTATGGACTACTCACATTCCCAAGATTTGAAATATTCCTTGTAAATCTAGCACTACCTAGTATTTGTGAGGCCTCTTCTGCTCTAATTAGAGGTAACTTGACAGTTTACTTCTCTACAAATGTATCCTTATCTATGCATTTATCATGCAAAATTTAAGTTTCGAAAGATAATTATGTTGCTTTAAATTTTTTTTTTTATATACTAATTGCAAACCCCATATCAGTATCTTTTAACTCTCTACTTATATTGAATTCTTTAATAAGAGAATTGTCTAATTCTCATTCTGATATACCATAAAATGAGTTTTTTTTTTTCCAAGTAATCTTTTCTACTCTACATTCCAAATATTTGATGGAATAGTGACTATGTTCCTGTCTTGTTCATATAAGTCTTATTCATAAAAACTTCAAGTACACAACTATGTGGCTTCATCTTTTCTCCTTTTTGTGAATTAAGGAGGAACATCATCAGGGATTGTAGTTGGCAGTCTGTTTCTGGGTGCTGTGTCTTTTCTACTGCTAGCCTTGCTCTGGTTCCTCTCTACACGCATTACATTTGCAAAGCAACTTCAATACGAGGAAGATCATCAAGCAGGTCGGAGATTTTACAGTCTTGGAAATAGAGGCCAATGGACATGGAAAAGCGAACGGAACTCTAATGGCCAAATCATTTTAGGGCCTCTATTTGAAGATATAAGAGGCCCTATCCTCTCACAGATTTCTGAGGAAAGTGTTGATACAAATGGTGATGAGATCATTGCCTCTAATGAGGAAACTGAAGAGCTTTGTCCAAAAGATGAAGAGGTTTCTGGGAACAATGTTGCGATAACATCAGGGGCGAGGCTTGACTTAGCTCCGCCAAGTTCAGCACAAAGTAAGTCCCATTCAACTCAACCGAGTCCCTCTACAAGATCGCGTATTGCAGCAACTTTGGTGGATTCCTTGATGTCTAGCACAAGTGTTTATACACATGGTGATGATGGGATTATTGCCTTTGATGGAGAAACTGAAGAGCTTAGTCCAAAAGTCGAAGAGGTTTCTGGGGGCAGTGTTATGAGAACATCAGGGACGAGAACCGACTCAGCTCCACCAAGTTCAGCGCGAAGTACGTCCCGTTCAACTCAACTGAGTCCTATTCCCTCAACAAGATCACGCAACGTAGCAACTCAGGCAGGCTCCTTGACGTCCAGCTCAAGTGTTCATCCACATGTTGATGATGGGATCATTGCCTCTGATTACAAAACTGAAGAGGTTTATCCAAAAGCTGAAGATCTAGAGGTTTTTGGGGGCAGTGTTCATACACATTCAGAGGCACCTTTTAACCAAAAGCTGTTTGGGAAACTCAGATTGTACTACACATTGCTCGAGTCCTTGAGACGCATTGTGCTAGGGACTATGACTGGTGTCTATAAGGACTACTGGCCTTCTCAGATTCCCACTATAATATTGCTATGCATCACTTCTTTTCAGCTCTTATTCCTCGTTCTCAATAAGCCATTTATTAATAAAGCAGTTCAGTTGGTTGAGATTATTTCAGTTTCCAGTGAAGTATGTGTATTTGCTATTTATTTAGTTCTCTTGGAGAGTCCGTTTGCAGCCCATGATGAGACTATAGTTGGAGTGTTCATGCTTATAATTTTCCTATTGTGATTTTTACCACAGATAATGATTCAATGGTATGCTCTCCAAAGACAGATAAAGCAGCTGGACTCTAAAAAGAAGCATTTCCTAACTGGTTTGAAGATAGTTTCAATAGGATTAGCTCTGCTTTTCATCTCACAGGATTTTTTGGATAGCGAGTTCCCAGGAATTTTTGGGGATGGTGACCAAGGGCCGGAAGAGGATAATGTCAATATTGATGACCAAGGGAAGGAAGAGACTAATGACACTGGTGACCAAGCGAAGGAAGAGACTAATGACAAAGATGACGAAGGGGAGGAAGAGACTAACAGAAGGAACTCTGGGAGTAGTAACAGAAGGAACCCTAGGAGAAGGAACAGGAACAGGAACTCTGGGAATAGGAACTCGGGAACAACTGTGCCAGAAAAATCATGGTTAAACCAGTTGGTAAATCCTGTTATGAACTGTATGGGATTGCCTAAGATAATTTAAAGATGGCTGCCAGCAATGTGACCCATTAGAATTGTAATTTGATTTATTAGATTATCTTAGTTGCTTAGTTGTTATTTGATAAGCACATAAGGATTCTATGAAAGCCTATTGAACAATAATATTAGATTATCAGAATGTTTGTGAGAAAAATCGAAGCTTTTATATGCTTGTTAGAAGGTCATGGTAACCCCTCTATGCATAACCATAAAATATCTTTGACATTTACTTTCCATATCCATATTTCTCTCTTGTCACCAAAACCCCACGTGGGAAAAAAGGGTGCAGCTCGCGGCCGAGGGGGTCGTAACAACTAACAAAGGAGATAAAAATATGACCTCTCCGTCTTTGGTTCAAGGACGTTGATCGCTCTATTTTGCCTTCTCTAAGCTTGAGCTCTCAAATGGCATTGGTTTGAGCTTGTTCTCAATTTTTTCTAACTGCATTCCACTTCCTAAATGGAAAGAGAATTTGTATATTTAATGTGGAATCTTAAATATAGTTAGATTTCTTACATGCCCAGTGCCATATCTCTTACATTATGATTATTCCCCTTTTCTTTTCTCCTTATGCTTTGTTCACATATCCAATTGTTTTATGTCCAGAGTCCATCCTTTACAATTTGTTTGAAAGCTTGGAAATAGATGAGCGTTGAGGGTATGAGAACAAAAGGAAGGAGAGCAGAGTGAAATGGTAATCCCTTCCCCTTCTTTAAGTGTTTTAAAATTTAAGTAGGATAAGAAGAATAGATAATCCCTTCATTAAATTTAGTTATTTTAGAAAATAAAATGGTAATGGGAGAAAATGATAAGACATCATATAAATTGAAAATTATAATTTTTTATTCAATTTAAAGAAATATATAAATTGACATCATAAGGACAAATTTGACAAATTATCTATTTTTATCTCCAAGTCTCATTTATCTCCAAACTTTCAAAGATATCGTAAAGGATGAGCTATGGACACTATTGGATATACTTGCAAAGCTTAAGGAGAAAAAAAGAAAAGGAATAATTCTAATGTAAGACATGGCACTAGGCATGTAAAAAATGGAAATGTGATGCCCCATATTTGATTGGATATTGACTAAGTTTGTGTTGTGTGGATGCGTTTGATGAGTCTCACATTAGATATATACTGGGTTGATTTAAGATTTTATTAACAACTATAAAAAACCTTAATTGTGATTAGTATTTTTGAGATATAACGCAAATATGACTATCGTAGGCTCATATTTGGCATCTCTACTCAAAATGCATTTCATAGGATGTGAAATGCAGTTTGCAAAAAATTGAGATGTTTGGCACTTTTTTCGAGTTCCATGACATGCATTTTCAATTTAATACATTTTGCACTTTTCGTTTCCTAGAGTAAAAAAAAAAAAAAGAAAATCCCTAAAACCAATAATTCCCTTTGTTGGCACTGTATCTAGTCTAATATATTGCTAACATGTCAGCACACCAGCCATACTCAGCAAGGGACATGGGGCTTGATCCCTTATTGCAATTTAAGTTAGTTGAAAGCTTCACCAACCATATTTCATTCCTTTTTACTACATACTAACATTTAGGCGTCCAATTTATTTTAAGAAGCAAATAAAAAATATGTTAGATCCTCAAAGTGGCATTGATGATTGTCTTCCCTATAAAAAAAAATAAAATTAAGGAAAAAAATGCAAAACTAACTCTCTAATTTTCAGCGTTTTTCATTTCAGTCCTCTAACTTTCAGTTTTGTCATTTTAGTCTTCTAACTTTCAATTTTTATCAATGCAGGATTCTGTTAGAACTCAGTTAGGAATTGCCGTTAAACTCACTGAAACGATGTCGTTTTACTTCTTCTTCTTCTTCATTTTTTTTTTGTTGTAAATTTCAGAATTAAAAGAAAAAAAAATTTATAAAAAAAAAAAAAAAAACATTTAACGCTGTAGACTCCATCAACAATTCATTTTTTTTTTGTTGTAAATTTCAGAATTAAAAGAAAAAAAAATTTATAAAAAAAAAAAAAAAAACATTTAACGCTGTAGACTCCATCAACACCCCACAACCCTCCAACCTCTCCAACGCTGAAATCTTCTCTATCAACACCTTCGGTGGTGGCAGCGGCGGCTACCGCTCCGGCGCCAGCCCTCAGTACTGCATGTCAAGCTATGCATTTTCTGACGCTTATTCCATCCAGCCCACACCTCCCCAATCAAACTTCAACAACAACGAGTTGGATCAACTAGAGATGATGAGTGCCAACAATACCAACAACACCAACACCCCTGTTTCGGTCTGGTCAAGATCGCTAGTTGGGAGGCTTTTTTGCCACCCATCTTCGGTTTTCTCCGGCGCTAAAATGCTTTGGGACTCATCACAATCATCAGTGAAGTTCAGTAATACTCATGAAGAAGAAGAAGAAGAAGAAGAAGAACAGAGACAAGGGTCACCTTCATCTCGATCTTTCTCTCATACTCGGTCTATCTCTCAAACCGATTTAGTCTCTCTCTCTCTCTCAAACCGATTCTTCCTCTCTCAATGTTTCTTTGTTTTGATTTACGTTAGGGATTTGGGTCTAATGTTATTTATTTTGATTTTAGGGGAAGGAGGTTTTCAGAAAAAAAAATTTCAGGGGACCCTTTTATTTATTTTTTATTTGATAGATTTTTTTTTTTTTTATAATTCCAAAAAAAGAAAAGAAAAGAAAGTAAAACGGCGTCGATTTAGTGAGTTTAATGAGAGCCCTTAACTGAGTTCTAACGGAATCCTGTATTGACAAAACTGAAAGTAAAAAGACTAAAATGAAAAACGCTAAAAGTTAGAGGGGCAGTTTTGCATTTTTGCCTAAAATTAGTAACTCTGCCAAAGGAGAAATTATCATGTTCGTACCCCTATGGGACGGTGGACTCCTGGACAGACCTCCTCTCACAGTCTAAACTATGTCATCTACCTCAATACTCTCCCAAGATGCAAACACATTTTAAAAATTGAAATTGTATTTTTAACTCACAATTTCAGTTTAAAAAATAGCAGTGTAACGGTGTGTGTAACATGGTTTTAATAAACACTACCTTTTATCTTTTGAGTGATATTTATTATACACATTCTAATCCACAGTTTTGCCTACACACCTCAAATAACTGAACTTATAACTAATTGAAGTTATGATTTTAAACTTTAAAATCGTGATCTCAAGTCACAAGTCTTGTCATTTTGAGTTGTGTGTGCAAATTTGCATGAATATGTGTCTGTGTGGTAGTAGAGTACTGGAGTTCAAGTATTGATGTTCAAAATGATGTAAAAACCATAGTTTAAAAAGTGTTGTAAAAACATTTGTTTAAAATACTCATAATGCAAAAAATGCGTTTGGTACCATTTTTCTAATAACATATTTTCAAATGTGAAAACAAATATAATTATTTGTTTGGTATGTGTACGTATTTTTTTGAAAAATGGGTAAAGTGTGTAACTTTTTCTAACAACACAATACTTTTTATTTGAGAGAGATACTCCCACTGTCCCACCCATTCCCACAACCACACGAACAAAACCAATCCTCTCACTTCTTCCTCTTCTTCTTATCTCCTTCTTCCTACACCCATTCTCACAGCCATAGACACAACCAAGAGAAAAGAGGAGAAAATATTTGGTTGCGCCTTCAGTGTATACAAAAAAAAATTAACTATCTTGAACAGTTTTAGACCCCTTAAACTAATCAGATTAACCTAGTTAATTAGCCAAGTGATTAACTTAGTCAATTCATGCAATTTTAGGTTATCAAAACATACAATCATATTAAGAATATAAAGCAGCGAAATAATAAATAACTCAATGATATTATCACCCACGAAACCACATGGTAAAAACTTGAGGAGGATTTGACCTAGCTATCCTCAAGGGAAACCTGAATCCACTATGTGAAAGAATCAAAGTTCATACAAAATGACTTACAAGCTCCTCGATTGAATTCCTAATGCTACCCACTAGTAGAACTTACTAACAAGACCACGTGCAAGCTCCGAATCCACAGACTCCTTCTTTCTTGGATTCTCCAATCAGCTACAAGCACCCACGCTTGTTATTCTTTAAGCTCTAATGATAGCAATCGAGTTGATCATCAAGATGTTGATACTATCTCTACCTTGAAAACCCTAAGTTTTGTGTAAAGGAAAGCTCCTCTAGATCTCACAAGAGATTTACACAAAACAGAAAAGTATGAGCAACAATACAACAGGAGCAACTCTAAAAACGTGGCTAGGGTTTTGCCTTTTATACCTAGGGTAAAAACAGAAAACCCAAAACGTTTAATGAGTTAGGGCTGAGTTGGAAAATTTTGCAGAAAAGCATTCTGCCCGAGATTCGATCGATCGAGTCTTTCTTTCGATCGATCGAGCCAGGCCGAAATGCATTAATGCATCTGCAGCCTCTTGATTCCAACTTTACATGAAAGACACTACTTTGAGCAAGCCTAAACAAGACTAAACATAATGTTTTGATCATGGTTTGCCAACATTACACATTAGAGTTCTAAACACATAAATTCCTAAATCTTTAGAACCTAAGAAACTCCCCATTTGGCAATCTGTGACAAAACACAAATTAAAAGCTCAAAGTTTACAAAGTAAAAATCCCTTTACAAAAATAATGCTCATAAACACTAAAATTCAATCCTAACTACTATCCATCAGTTGCAAGTGTAGACAGTAGCTCAATTGAATCGACTTGTATATTCCCGAAACACTCAACAAACGCATAAACGCATGTGTGACAGAAAATAGTAAATAAACAGGTATAACATTCTTGTATGATTCACACAACATATAATAAAGATATATATCAATGAATAATTCATAAATATAAATCAATAAGCAGTGAATCACAAGAAACAAGAATCATGTATATCAAAAACAATGTAACACCCAAAAACAGTTACTCCCCCTAACATGAATAGCCCCAAAACAATGATATACAAAGTAAAGCACCTAGATACAATCTAATATCTCCACTAGCTCAAAAAGAAACTCCTTCTAACTATAAAAACTCCTCTACAGTGTCAAAACTCTACTCCCCATTTCTGTGATGGAATGCCAAAGGACAATCACACGCCATCATCAAAAGGAGGTGGTGAGGGTGAACGAAGATGTGCTACGTCAGCTCGCAGAGCACGAATCTCGTCAAGCAAGTCCACCAAAATTTGACTATAAGCCGCTTGAACGGTCATGACAGTTTCCAAGGTATGACGAATATCAAAGTCATCCAAAAGAGGTGGAGGAACATCAGCAGCAACAGCATCACCAACAGGATCAGGAGCATCCTCACCAGCAGGACCTGTAAAAGAAAGAGGAGAAGGTACGCAACCAGAAGGCTCAGACCTAGGGTGTTTAGAGCCAACTCGAAGATGAGCAGCCCTCTATCTAAGAAGAGACGCACCTATAAGAGCAATTACATAAACGAGCTCAGAGGAAGGGAAACCCCCAAGATCAAGATAAAGCAAAATCCTATGAATAAAAATAGGATGAACAAGAGCATGAGAAGAAGATGAACTCCTATAAACTTCGTTCAAAGAACGAAGAAACAAATAGGGAAAACTGATAGGAGCATCAGTGACAAGAGCATACAAAAAGACACACCGCTCGAGAGGAATGGTGTGTAGATGAGAAATGGGCCAAATCGAATGATAAGCTATCCTAAAGAAGATATAATGCAACTTAGATAGCTTAGCAGAGATGATCCTAGGATCAGAACCCGACTGGATAGAAGACCTAGTGATGTAAGACATAACATCACTCAACATAGGAGACTCATCATAAGGGTAGACTGGGTGCTGGACCAAGGGTACCCCCAGAGCATCAACCACTACCGTAGAAGTAATGGTGTACTCTACGCCTCGTATCCAACTCTTTACTAAAGTTTTGGAATCATAGATGTGGATAGAGATGTTAAAAAAGAACTCTCTAATCAAGGTAGCTAGAGGAGGAGGATCAGAAACATCCAGCAAAGGTAACCAACCCCGACGCTTAAAATTTGCCCTAATGGCAGAATTAAACTCATCTAAAAGAACAAAATGCTCAGCCCAAATCTTTCTCCTAAGGTTCAGCTTCTCAAAAATCTCTTGGTTTTTCTCACTAGGAAACCTCTCTCGGTCAAAGGAGGGAGGGGAAAGAGTAGGTGAGGGAATAGACCTACGAGCCCTAATCTTTCTAGGCATAGTGCTAAGGAAAGGACAAAGACACAAAGAGAAAACCAAAATAACATAAAAACCAAGAGCAGACTGCAAGTTAGCACAAAAAGATAGAGAACAAAAATCTATATGATGCATGAACAATCACGTCATGATGCATGTACTAATGTAGTAAACAAAGTTCAAATTAAGTTCAATTGCACAAAATTGGCTTGAGCATAGAGTTTCTACCAAAAACCCTAAAAATTTGAAAAATCACTTGAATGTTTTGAAACAAATTTGATGAATTAAGCATTACATAACACAGCACATAGATTATAATGCCTAATTACATCAAAACAACAAGCCAATTTCATCAATTTCAACCCAATTGAACAAAATCCCCAATTCGGATTCAATACAAGCCCTAGAATTTTAATTTTTCTCAAAAACCAAAATTGATCAAATTAAACCATCAATATTATGTTTATATCATGTCCCCACAAAAACCCATTGATCAATTTCACAAAATAGGGCTTGAATTATCAAAAATCCCAAAAATGGATAGTCCAAAAATTTGAATGTATAATGCATGAAAACATGAAAATAAACTCAAAAGGAATGGCAAAATAGTCTTACCGGCTTGAGATGAGAAAAACCTCACAAAAGATTCGGAGGAAAACGACAAAAAATTGAAGATTTAGCCTTGCTGAGTCGGAGAGAGAGAAAAAGGTTTGAAAAACTTTTTGAAAAAGTAATTTGAACAAGTCAAAGCTGAGTTTTTAAAAAACCTGATTCACGATCTTCGATTGATCGAATATTACTTTCGATCGATCGAAGAAACCCGAGACTTATAAAACTTTTTAAGTACATTTTCATCACAATTTCAATCGATCGAAAAACAGAATGGATCGATCGAAATAGGCAGAGGCTTCACAAAATTTTTGAGAAAAATCACAATTTTGAAAGAACAAACACATTTTGACACAAACTCCTCGAAGCATTAGAATTGATGAACAAAATGCATGAGTATGAGATGGAATGCCTTTTCAAAAACCCAAGTTTTAATTCCAATTTCTCCAAAGAAAATTTCAGCCATTCTCTCTTTAAGTTCTCAAGCAAAAAAAATGTTTTGCATAATACTCAAGGTATTTTCAAACTTGGTTGGTCAGACCAAAAACACACACAATAACATGTACAATGTTTAGCAAAGAGTAACTTATGTAGTGTGTGCAACTAGTAAAAACTTGAGATACATGTGAGGTGATATGTGAATAGAAATCAATCATAAAGTTTACAAAATTTATCACACAGAATTTAAAAGAGACTATCACCAAAAGAGTTACATCATATAACTCCCACATCTCCTAGAACATAAGCTTGCAATCATATAAGTTTCTTGAATTTTGCCTCATAATTATGTGAATTGACATCAAGCCTAATAGTACACACCAATTTTAATTATGTAAAATGACATCAAGCCTAATAGTACACACCAATTTTAAGTAATAAGCAATTAACCGAGGCTACACTTTATGTTCTTTTTGTGCATGTGCTACACTTTCTCGAGTACAAAATCTTATGATATGCACTAAGGTGTTCATGATTGGCTAGTGAACAATGGTGAAATAGTTATTTACGCCTTTCTCAAAAGGATCATGTTTGACAGTCAAATAACATGTGACTTCAAGATTAAGACAAAGTGATAAACACCATAAACATCTTTCCCACACAACATGCACTACAAATTTTCAACTAGTCAAGTGCAATAAATAAGCTCATCAAAGCTAAACAAGGTACACAAGACATGTTATGTGTAAATAAATTGACCAACCTTGTTTTCAAAAGCCAAGAAAAATAGTGCCAAACATATTTTTGCTTTTTCCTTTTTTTTTTTTTAATTTTTAATTTATTTATTTTAAAAG
The DNA here is from genome assembly GCF_002906115.3 of Quercus suber. Lineage (NCBI taxonomy): Eukaryota > Viridiplantae > Streptophyta > Magnoliopsida > Fagales > Fagaceae > Quercus > Quercus suber. The sequence goes on from NW_027069735.1 coordinate 922,599, forward strand.
AGAAAACTGATAAATCCTAGAATGAAATGCATGAATGTAATGCAATGCAAGTCCTAGAAAAAAACACAAAAACACAAACACCAAAGAACAATGGTCACAGAGAAATGAGCAATGAAGCACAAGGACCATGTCAGAAAGACTCAATTAGATCGAGTCTTTTGCATCTAAAACCGTTTAGATGCACCATGAGTATTGGAGTTCTTATTCACATTCAAGTGATTTCCAACTCCAGGATTGGAATAAAGGTTCAACACCTTTACCAATTCACTAATGAGTGCTATAGGATCTTGTGCTTGAGGCACATGCACTTTTGATTTGTTTGCTCTCTTAGCAGCTTGAAGCTTGTAACAGTTAAAATGAATGTGTCCAGACTTTCCACAATAATGACAAACCCAAGCAGGTTTACCATGCATCTTGTCCTTAGAAAGGGTAGACTCCTTAGGTTTAGACTCTTTCAAATCAACCCTAATCTTCCTAGGGGGTGAAACTTCCACAGGTTTGACAACCTCACTTACAGGGGGTTTAACAGTTTCACTCACAACCTCACTCGTAGAAGGTTCAGAAGAAGATGAAGGAACAAAGTTCCTGGAATGTGATGCAGAAACAGAGACGTTTTCAACGTAACCTAAACCAGATTTGTCAGAAGGATACTTTTGAACATTCAACATTTGATCAAGTTTAGAACTAGCAGATCTAGCAACAGATAAATCATGTTCCAAAGTTTTAACTTTATCAAGTAAAAGCATATTCTCAGATTTCACATTGTTCAAAAGATCATTAGCATCAAACAATTTCACAAGCAAATTTTTCTTATCAAGCTCAAGAGATTCAATTTTCTTCAGGCTAAGTTCAACATTCATAGCATCCTTTGCAGCAACTTTGCAAAGTTTATTATAGGCCTCTTGAAGATCTGCATCCTCAGAGAGTTCCCCATCAGAAGGGTTCTCTTCAACAGATATACTTTCATTGACTACAGCAATAGTAATGAAAGTAATGAAGTTTCCATCCTCGTCACATCTAGACTCATCATCAGAAACCTTATTATCACTAAGAGTTACAGCCATAGCTTTACCTTTAGACCTTAAGAATGTAGGACATTCAGATTTAACATGACCATACCTTTGACAGCCAAAACACTGAGCACCCAACGAATTGTTTAAAGATTGACCAACTTTTTCTCTAGGTTTTTCAAAGTTATTAACTTTAGTGGGATCATTCTTCCTAAAGTTTCTAGGTTCAATAGTGTTTGTACCTCTTGCCTTTCTGTTGTTATTCTTAAGAAAGTTTCTAAAGTTCTTGGCAAGGTACGCAATCTCTGTAGCAGAGCTCATCATCAAATCCACCAACCTCAACATCATCAACTGACTTAAGAGCCATTGATTTGGATTTGGTAGCTTTGAGTAGGTCAGACTCGTAGGACTGAAGAGATCCTATAAGCTCATCAACAGGGATGGAGTCCACATCCTTACTCTCAGTAATGATAGTCACTTTGGGTCTAAAGTCTTTAGTTAAAGATCTAAGAATCTTCCTAACAATTTTAGATTGATCATAAATTTCACTCAAATTAAAAGCAGAATTAACAATATCATTCAATTTAGCATAGAATTCATCAAAAGATTCATCATCAGACATTCTAATGCTTTCAAATCTAGAAGTTAATTGCTGTAGCTTGTTAATCTTAACTGCCTTTGTGCCTTCATGCACAGTCTGGAGGATTTTTCAAGCAACATGAGCAACCTCAACATTTGAGATTCTCTTAAATCCTTCATAGAAACAGCATTAAAGATGGCATTCATAGCTTTGCTATTGAACCCAACTGCTTCTTTTTGAGAAGTTTCCCACTCACTCACAGGAGTAGTGAGCTTCTCCCATCTGTACTCAACGGAATTCCAAACTCTCTCATCAATAAATTTCAGGAATGCTTTCATCCTTATTTTTCAATAAGCATAGTTGTTCCCATCAAAGTGAGGAGGAATAACGAGAGAGTGATCATGTTCCATGACAACAAGGGTCAAGAATCAGCTCAAAGATCAAAAGATCTACAACAAGAGGGCTACCTGCTCTGATACCACTTGAACAGTTTTAGACCCCTTAAACCAACCAGATTAACCAAGTGATTAACTTAGTTGATTCATGCAATTCTAGGTTATCATAAACATACAAATATATCAAGAATATAAAGTAGTGGAATAATAAATAACTCAATGATATGATCACCTAGGAAACCACACAGTAAAAACCTGGGGAGGATTTGACTTAGCTATTCTCAAGGTAAACCTGAATCCACTATGCGAAAGAATCGTAGTTCATACAAAAGGACTTACAAGCTCCCTGCTTGACTTCCTAATGCTACCCACCAGTAGAATTTACTGACACGACCACGTACAAACTCCGAATCCACGGACTCCTTCTTTCTTGGATTCTCTAATCAGCTACAAGCACCCACGCTTGTTATTCTTTAAGCTTCAATGGCAGCAACCGAGTTGATCATCAAGATGTTGATACTATCTTTACATTGAAAACCCTAGACTTTGTGTAAAGGAAAGCTCCTCTAGATCTCACAAGAGATTTACACAAAACAGAAAAGTATGAGCAACAATACAACATGAGCAACTCTAAAAACGTGGCTAGGGTTTTACCTTTTATACCGAGGGTAAAAACAGAAAACCCAAAACATTTAATGAGTTAGGGTTGAGTTGAAAAATTCTGCAGAAAAGTATTCTGCTCGAGATTCGATCGATCGAGTCTTTTTTTCGATCAATTGAGCCAGGCCGGAATGCACCAATGCATCTGTAGCCTCTCGATTCCAACTTTACATGAAAGACACTACTTTGAGCAAACCTAAACAAGACTAAACATAATGTTTTGATCATGGTTTGCCAACATTACACATTAGAGTTCTAAATACATAAATTCCTAAATCTTTAGAACCTAACATATCTATTGTTGATATAAATATAAAATTTGACCAAAAGATAGGGGTATCAAAGAATTAGGTCAAGTCAATTTTAACATCCTAAAGAGTAAAGATATATACAAATCATAGTATTTACGAAACATGTAACAAATTATGAAAATTTGAGATTTCAATAAAAGGAAAAATAGGAAGAAAGGGTTAGATAGATTGGTGGATTTTATTACTCCATTATTATCTGATTAAGTTTTGTTTTGAAATAAGTAGATATATAGTGTGGGAGGGTGAGGGGAACGTGGATGTGGGGTTGAATCCACAGTCTTATTATAATGCCATTTTTACCAAATTTAATTGGCTACAAAGGGTAGCATTGTTGTTCATATCATTCCTATTTTTTTTTATCTAAAACATTTCGATAGTGGGAAGAGAGTGAATTTTAATATTAGATATTTCTATTGAAAATATCAGTGAATGCCAGTTGAGCTACAAGAGTCTTGACTGTACATTTTTAGATCCTTATAAACTAGATTGTTTAACCTAATTAATTAACCAAGTGAATGCTTAGGTTTATTATTCAAATCTAGGTTAAAACAAAACAATCATATCATGCAAAGCAGCGGAAAAGTAAATAACACAATAATATGATAACCTAGGAAAACCAAACTGGTAAAAAACTTAGGGAGGATTTAACTTAGCTATTCTCAAGGTAAAAACAGATCCACTATGAAAGAATTGAAGTTTTACAATAAGACTTAGACCACTAACATCTTATTGCTACATCAAGTAGAAAACTTACTATCATGACCCCATGATAGCTCCGAATCCACGGATTACTTCTTTCCTTAAACTACACCAAACACAAGTTCTCCTACTTGTGACTTTGAGACTCTACTTAAAGGTTTTGAATCTCCTTGAAAGTTTTTTACGCAACAACTGAAGAGATCATCAAGTTCTTGATGTGAATCTTGATCTTGATAACTCTATGTATGTGTATGAAGGCAAAAACTTCTAAATCTCACAAAAGATTCAACACACAACACTCCAAAGATTTTAGAGAGCTTTTGGGTACAAAACCCTAGATCTACAAAAGAGGCACAAGATGCATTCTAATCTCTCTAAAAAACTTTGAAAAACCCTTCCTAGGGTTAGCTTATGATGTCCTTTAAATACTGGAAAAAACAGATCACGATTTGAGCTTTAAAACGGATAAGTTATGGCCTTTTGACGTTTGCTAATTTTTGCTAATCTGCGACTTTCGATCAATTGAATGTAATCTTTGATTAATTGAGCCTTGCAGAAATTGAATAGTAATTTCCTGCAATTACTAGATTCCAAATTTAATTTAAACCAAACTTTGAGCAAGTATAAACCTAGACTAAATGTTTTGATCATGGTTTGCCAACGTATACAAATTGAAATTCTAATACATTAGTTCCTAAAATCTTAGAACCTAATATTGACATTTTTAATTTTAAAACAAAAACGTTATGCAACATTTACAAAAATTGTATATTAAGGAATCAAAGGAAGTAGATTAGTATTATTATTTCCACAATACTAACTTTTTCCCATTGTGTGCATTGAACATGTCATTTCAAGACCATTTTCACCTACTACTATGTGTGATATTCATATCATACTACATAAACAGTGTACTCCCAATTTAAGCATGCAAAGTCTTGTCCCATGACTATCCATATATATTTTCGGTATATTAAGGTCAAGGTTAAATCATGATTACCTGAAATAGCTATAGTAACGGGTGAATATAGGTAACCAAAAAAAAAAAAAACCTTAAAAACCTACCGTATTAGCTTACCCATTTCCCTCCTAAGATAGAGTTTTAGTTACAGTGAATTTGATGCTGGTAAAAAGGAAAAATAGTTAGTTAAAGGAGAGAAAAAAAGCTTTTATCCTAAAATAGAGAAACAAATTTTAGGAAAGATACTGCCGTCTTAGCAAGTCAATACCAATGGTCTTAGCAAGTCAATACAGTATAAGATTCCTCTCTTTTTGGTAAACCAGTACAAAAGATTAATGTTGGCTTTACAATTATTGTTCTTTTGCTCTTTGAAAATAACCTTACAATGTGGGTCTTTTCTCTTTTGAATTATTAGTGGCAAATGCCAAATGGAGATGGGGGGACTACGGGAGGACGAGACAAAACAAATGGGTACCAAATATAAAGATAACTAGATAAAAGTCACTTTTAACTTTTTTTCTGTCATTTTTTTGGGGAAAATTGGATAGTGGAGGCCAAATTATTGATTTAAGTGACCTTGCAGCCTTGCAGGTCATCTGCACATTGCCAAATTATTTAAAAACTATCAGTGAAGATCACTTGGTTCCCCTCTTGATAAACATATTGATAAGATGGCAGGAGCATGAAAAATGCGGAACCAATTAGTAGGATGAAAATGTGGAACCAGTTTGTAGATTACAAATCTGCTACATGGTTTCGAAAACTTGATAAATTAATTGTAAATGTAGATAACAACAAACAAAACAAACAATGGGTTGATATGTGAAATAGAGTTGGAAGATTTTTTTTTTTTTTTCATAAGGAAATGAAATAGAATTGAATTGAATAATCATAAAAAAATGGAATGAAATGAAATGTATTTAATTAACTAAGAGAAAAGAATGGAATGTAATTAAATAACTTTGTTAAGAAGTTTTAAAATAAATGAATGAAAATGAATAAGTAACTTTATTTGGGAGTAACATAGAGAAAAATAAATAGAATCATTTTAAAACAATATTATTATTAGACCCTTATTTTAAAATGAATGGTTTAATATATAAGGATATTTAGGAAGTTTTAGTAAAAAAAATTCATTAAATTTAATTACATTCCTTCCAACTCCTTCTAATGAGTATTCTCTTTTACTCATTCCATTCTCTCCCATTTAAATTCTCTTATTTTCATTTCCTTCATTAAAACTCTCAAACATGGAATGAGAGAATATTCTAAAAGTATTCTTTTTGTTTATTTTCAAATTATTTCATTTTCTCCTCCCAAACAAAGGCTAAGAGTACCTATTAACTAAACATTTTCCCTTTGAAAAAGGTTAACAAATGCTCTAAAGATATTTGTTTAGAAAATATTTATAGAAACTTTTTATAGGAAAAATTTTAATTAATTTTTTAAACTACTTTTTTAATTCATAAAATTAATATAAAAACTTTCATAAATTGATGAATTAACAAATATCCTAAAAATTGAGACTCTTTTACTTTTTAGTATCATATTATTCTCTAGCTAGACGTATTAAAGGATACCATTAAGTAAGAATTAAAGTGGGATATAGCCTAGGTATGTGAAACTTTCTTTTCTTTTCTTTTCTTTTTTTAGTTTTCCCTGTTATCTTTTCAGTTCATCTATAAAAATAAAAAATAAAAAATTTTCCCTATTTTGTTCCGCACGTTTCTGGCCCAAAAAATTAATGGTAAACCCTTGAGTGTTTTTCTCTTGAAAGCAATTAAGCCCCGATTTTGGAGTTTGGCCCCACGCTAGCTGATAGAAGAAACATTTCCACGTGCTTGTCGGACTGCAATGTCAGCAAGCTGACATCATCATGCTGACATCATTCACATTAGAGACATCATTAGATCAGTCCAAAGCAATAGAAAGACAGCCAGAAGTTATATAAGAGTACTGATATCATTTAAACCATCAGCAATAAAAGAGTGAAAATTTTGCATTCTGAAGATGTACAAATATTCATAAATTAATTAAAAAAATTACTCTACGTGAATTCAAGAATTTTTCTGACTCAACCGATTTGATTTGCTTTATGAGTCAACTAAACCATTTGAGTTATTGTTTGGGTTCCGATAATCATCTGGTTTTTCCTTAAATTTATTATTATTAGACGCTTATTTGTACTTTATCTTACATACAAATAAATGCTATTTTTTTTTTCAAAAAGCTAGAGCTAGTTACTATTTTTAGTCAAAAAAACTAATTTTTTGGTCTCCCTTTATGTTTTTTCTAACAATTATTTTTGCTAAGTACTTTTAGCAATAAAATAAAAATAAATAATTAGCTTATTTTATTTAATTTTAGCTTTTTTTTAGTACTTTCAAAAAAAAAAAAAACTAAATAAGTTTTTCTCCAATATAAAATGTTTACGCATATTTCTTGAGGGGTCAAATGAGAAGGAACCCAAACAATAACTCAAATGGTTTAGTTGACTCATAAAGCAAATCAAATCGGTTGAGTCAGAAAAATTCTTGAATTCACGTAGAGTAATTTTTTTAATTAATTTATGAATATTTGTACAATCTTCAGAATGCAACATTTTTTTACTCTTTTATTGCTGATGGTTTAAATGGTATCAGTACTCTTATCTAACTTCTGGCTGTCTTTCTATTGCTTTGGACTGATCTAATGATGTCTACAATTGAATGATGTCAGCATGATGATGTCAGCTTGCTGACATTGCAGTCCGACAAGCACGTGGAAATGTTTCTTCTATCAGCTAGCGTGGGTCCAAGATCAGAGCTTAATTGCTTTCAAGAGAAAGACACTCAAGGATTTATCATTAATTTTTTGGGCCTGAAACGTGCAGAACAAAATAGCAGGGAAAACTTTTTATTTTTTATTTTGATAGATGAACTGAAAAGATAACAGGGAAAACTAAAAAAAGAAAAGAAAAGAAAGTTTCATATACCTAGGCTATATCCCACTTTAATTCTTACTTAATGGTATCCTTTAATACGTTTAGCTAGAGAATAATACGATACTAAAAAGTAAAAGAGTCTCAATTTTTATGATATTTGTTAATTCATGATCAATTTATGAAAGTTTTTATATTAATTTTATGAATTAAAAAATAGTTTAAAAAATTAATTAAATTTTTTTCTATAAAAAGTTTCTATAAATATTTTCTAAACAAATATCTTTAAAGCATTTGTTAACCTTTTTCAAAGGGAAAATGTTTGGTTAATAGGCACTCTTAGCCTTTGTTTGGGAGGAGAAAATGAAATAGTTTGAAAATAAATAAAAAGAATAATTTTAGAATATTCTCTCATTCCCTGTTTGAGAGTTTTAATGAAGGAAATGGAAATAAGAGAATTTAAATAGAAGAGAATGGAATGAGTAAAAGAAAACACTCATTAGAAGGAGTTGGAAGGAATATAATTAGATTTAATGAATTTTTTTTACTAAAACTTCCTAAATATCCTTATATATTAAACCATTCATTTTAAAATAGGGGTCTAATAATAATATTGTTATAAAATGATTCTATTTATTTTTCACTATGTTACTCCCAAATAAGGTTACTTATTCATTTTCATTCATTTATTTAAAAACATCCTAACAAAGTTATTTAATTACATTCCATTCTTTTCTCTTAGTTAATTAAATACATTTCGTTTCATTCCATTCTTTATGATTATTCAATTCCATTCTATTTCATTTCCTTATGAACTTCTAAACGAAACTTTAAGGTATTTGTTAATGGACAATTTTAGAAAAGTTTTAATATCACTTTCATGAGAAATATAAAAAATCGTAAATTTTTTTTTTTCTCATAAAAAGCTTTTAAGAGTATTTCCTAAATTAATGTTCTTAAGGTATCGGTTAAATTTTCCCAAAGTGAAAATACAAGCTTCGAAGAAGTAATGAAATTGTGGACCATTAATATGTCATTCACTATTGTAATTCTTTGCATTAAAAATAGAATAAAGATGTCATTTTATTTATTGGGGTAATTAGAGGAAACTTACCTGTGGTTTAGCCTGAATTTACATTGCCTACCTGTCGTTTGAAAAATGTCATTTTACCTATTTGAGGTTCACTCTGTTAAGGCTCCATAACCCACTTTTGTTAAAAACAGGGATAAATATGTATTTTTGCTCACCTTTTATGTCTCTCTCCTCCTAAAACATAGAAAAACTAAAAACTAAAAAAAAAAAAAAAGAAGAAGAAAGAAGATCTAAAAGTTAGGTTTTGTAAAATTTAGGAACAAACATAATATTATTCTGGTACAAATTAAAAATATTTGAGTATTGAGTAATATTGTTGGGTTAGAGTACTTTCGTTATTAACCACTCTTGTTTAGCTGATCTGCCTCTTAATTTTAATATATCTCTCTCTCCCACACATAAACATTAGACATTAGTTCCTTCTCTCTCTCCCTCTCTCTCTCTCTCTCTCTCTCTCTCTCTCTCTCTCTCTCTCTCTCTCTCT
>NW_027069736.1:0-2914 GCF_002906115.3 Quercus suber
TTTAGGGGAAAAATTATTTATTTATTTTTTATATATAAATATTTTTGGGAAATATTAAAATATTTTAGTTTACATATTTTTTCACTATTAAGAATACTCAAAGAATTAAGTAATACTAGAGATAGAAATAAGACAAATTTAAATAAATAAGTCTTACAAATAGACGTGTTATTAATCATAAGTAATTCAAATAGAAAAATGTTAAAAATACTATAAATTTTACTACATAACTTTTATTTATTTAATTATTTTTATACAAGAAAAAAATTATACTTTAACATAATCTAAGTGTATATGTGTGCGAAACTGTTTTCTAGAGACTTAAATCTTAGCCATTGCCCTCCACACCCCATACGAACTTATACTTGTAGAGTGATTACTGCACCAAGAGTGTATGGTGATCTTCATAACTTTTATAATTTGATGTAACAATGAATATGATAGGTAGATTTTAACAAACTATTGAATGCATTTTTGAATGAATATTTGTGATTGGTGATATATCTTTATAATTCTCTTGTAAATTTTATAATATTTCTAGTATTTTTGTAAGTCTTATGTCATTGATCACATTCATTACAACACCAATTTATAGTAAAAATTTTTATAACTTTAGCATTTTCTCAAAAAAAAAAATCATATTAAAGAGTAAAAAGAATGGAATTTAAAAAAAAAAATTATTATATAAAATACTAGTAAATATTATTTAAGTGGTAACATAAAGGCCTCATTTAAAAATTTCACCTTAAACATCTGAAACACTTGCTCCGGCCCTGGCCCACTCCCTCCTTTCGTAGAAATGATCTATGTTCAGTGACAGTCACCTCCCATACCCTTACACCATGGACTTGAGCCTTAACCGCCATAAAAGAGCCATACACAACAAACAGGACAACATAAAGATATAGTGATTTGCATTAAAAAAAAAAAAGTTTAAAAAAACGTGCCTTATCACTAGGTTTTTCATAAATTCTGACCTAGCTCCATCTTCAGGAGTTGTAACACCCCGAGTGCTATATTTGGCTATAAAAGACAAAAGTAGAGGCAAAAGAACAAGTTAGGCTACCAACAAGATACTAGAGACAATAAGCAGGAAGGGAGGGTTATGTACAGTTACTGGAAACATAGTCAGGTTCTTATGCACAGTTACTGGAAACATAGCACGTATGGTGGTGCAGGACCTGCCACCACATCTGCACCAGTTAGGACATTGTCTGTGCAACAGTTCAGCATTATCAACTGATTATAGGAAAAAAAAATTTGCAAAATTCCATGAGAATAACAGCAGGTGAAGGAGAATATAATGAAACCTACAAACAAGCTTGCCTTTTCTTTTTCTTTAAATAATAAATAAATTGATTAAGAAAAAACCAACCACATAGAGAGAGGGGGGGTGGGGGGGAGCTTTTACTGATGTACTTTCTTTTTCTAATTTGTTAGCCATCATATCTTTTTCCAAACAATTTCAACATGATTCTGGAAATTCTTGTGATGAGATCAATTGCAATTCTCTGTGTTTTTTCCACCCACTAATAGATATCTCATTTCCTGAGAAAGGTTTCATTCAAAATATTATTTTCTTTCTTCTTACCTAAATGGAGAAAAAAGAGTCTGATCCAATAAAAAATGAGAGACGCAATTAATGGAGTATCAGAGGAAAAAAAGTTGGAGCTGAGGCTTGTTCCTCCAGGAGAAGCCCAGTCTATTCACTATGTTGGTTTCAACAACAAAATCAATGGAGCCAAAAGAGTTTGGCAAAGAAAGAAGAGAGAAAGTGGTTGTCAAAAAATGCTCAAAATTAACCAGTACCAAGACCTTTCTTTTACTGAGAAAACTGTTGAAAGGGTGTTTCCAACTCCATGGTCTTCTGCATCTTTATACTCTTCTGCCTTTCACTTGGATACTCAGAAGCAGAATCAACAGCCAAAGCCTACATATATTCAGTACCCTTCGATCTCTCGTAGGTTAAATGTTATGGCAGAGGAGTCACAACAGACGTGGCTGTAGAGTGGCAGAGATGCAGAATTCAGATAAGAAGGCATGCTTTAGTAGACCTGCTAGTGCTTCAGTTTCTACAGCTACAGCTGAGCCCATTAATTCTCAGAAAAGGTTTTCCCAGATTTTCTTAACAAATTTATCTTTATGTTTTTATGTTGTTTGGAATTATTATCTTTAATTAAACTATGTCTTGCTTTGATTCTTAGTAAACCTGAAGTGTTGGCCACTGTTAGAGCATTTGGGAACACTGTTGCATACTACATATTATTTGTATATATATATTTTCCTTTCTTCTTTTTTTGGGGTGTGTTTTTGATAGCCTTTAAACAAGTACATCAATTTTAATCAAATGTTTGTTTCAAGTAAGGGAATTTTAATACAGAGCTATAAATTGTGCATACCGCGTTTGGTACTTCTGATTGGTGATGAGTCTGATGACCGGCCTTGCGTATTTTCATCATATAACAAGCTTCACCACTCTCCAGTGAGGTTCAAATTTCATTTTGTTTAGTCTCAATCTCTGCCAAAAAAAAAAAAAAAAGCCCCATGGAGTATTAACTTCCGATCCATGCATGTCTGCTATCTTTTCTTCTCATTCGATTTAGTTCCATGCATGAGCAACACGTACACGTATCATTGATGATAAAAATGAATTGCAACTTGATTTACCTTCAATATGCTAGTATATATATAGAGATTTGTACAGCAAAAGAAGAATATATGTATCCAGCTAGCTAGTTGTTATGGTAAAGGTCTTCTTTAGTCCTGTTGTTAGTAGAGACATTTCAATGAAGTATGTATATCAAGATCAAATTTTGATTTCTCTTCCCATTGATGCTCCAACAAAAAGCAGAATCGCAGTTGCCCCTGTTGTTGGGTGGCCTTCAATCCTTTCGTTCAGGAAAAATCTCGGTAG
>NW_027069736.1:4466-20515 GCF_002906115.3 Quercus suber
GACCTTTATTTATTTTATGTTTATCACTTTCAAGCTACTTTTTAGCTTTGGACTCATAGTGGAAGTTTGGCTGTTTTCAGTTACCACCAGTCAAGACGAAAAGACACCACTTTGATTTTGCAGTGGAAACTGGAATCTGAGGCAGCTTTAAAGTGGAATTTTTCCATTTCTATGAACCTCAGCTTGGGATCCTTGTATGGTTGTTTTGCCTTCCATCTGTACACTAATGGTGAATAAGGAGTTGTAACTCTTCTTGTTTTTTTTTTTTATTTAATGAACAAGATTTCTAGAGATTGTAACATAGTGTTTCTACGTATATTATCTCTTATCTGGTCCTCCTTAAAGTCTTCATACTTTTAAGCCTTAGCTTTTGAAAACTGAATCAACTTAAATGTATCCTGTTTGTCACATTTGTAAACATTTGTAACATGTAATGGTGATTGTATAGGAATAAGAATAGGTATTACAAGAAATACAATATGTTGTAATATAATACTTATTATTTATTTGTTTGGTGACAACACAAAGATAGAACCTTGAAAACAATGGAATGAAAACATCTTAAATTAAATTGTATAAAATATCCTTATTCTAAAATTACAAATACACTTTCGATAAAGATTGGTTTAACAAACCCAATCTTGAATGGAGGACCTCCAACAATCCCAATCTCTCTTCTTCTTCTTTTAGTATTATTTATTTTTATAGATAAAATTAATTGCTTTCATTTCATTGCATTAAAATTAAGAAGTAGCTACATCAATAATCAATTGGTCTTTCAAAAAATCTTGTGGGTCTTCAATCAACTATCCCACACTTGTAAAATTTGACCAACAAATGACAATCTTACTTGAACAATGGTAAAATACTCAATCTTTTCAAAGTCCTCAATCTTGATTCAATATTTGGTTTTGCTCTTAACCAACAGTAGGTAATTTGGTAGAAATATTTTCCTCCAAAAATTTCAAATATCCAGGCTTAAATTTATTCTCAGGGTTACTTTTCCTTTCATGGTGACATTCTGCCAAAGCCTCCACTAGTTTCAAATCTTCAAGAGAAGTTCAATTTCGTTCAAAAGGACCTTGAGAATCAAGTGTATTTAAATCCATATCTAAAAAAAGACAAATCATAATGCAACTAAAATATTAGCAAATAAAATGAGAAGTTGATAAATAAAATGTAAATAATATGCGAAAACTTAGACACACAATTTTAATACTTGAACGAAATGATAATTTAAAGAAAGATTAGATATGAATGACCAGAATTGAAATGATTTTATGTTTTTCTCATCTCACTTTTTCCTAATCTTGAACACTAATATTATGTTCACTGCACAAAAGTACTATTGGACAGAGAAACACTCTCATAATTTACTCTTTTATTTTTGTGGAAAAACAAAATCAAAGGAATTTGTGAGGACAAAAATCTCGCAACCCAAACTCACTTAGAATAGTGAAATTTATGCTCTCCAGCTAGACCCAAACTAATAGATATTTATAAAGAGAGTGGTGTAAAGCAAGTTGGGCTTAACCCGAAGATTCAGATAGAGAAGAAATGAACGAAAGCCAAAGATTAAGTATATAAATGGTTCTTTACAATCTCGACGATGTTCTTGCACAAGGATGTACACTTCTCTCTCTCTCTCTCTCTCTCTCTCTCTCTCTCTCTCTCTCTCTCTTGATTTTTTTGGGAGGTCCTTTTATCTGGAAGTCCTCTTTCTTTATATACTTCTTAGCTAATTGCATCCTAACCCTCCATCTACAATCCCCCAGACTCTCCTTAGAACACTTGTCCCTTTAAACTTCTGTTGAAGGTGGTAGAAGGAGATGTTTTGCTATGAATTCTACTTTTCAAGTCACTTCCTCATCAATGCAGTTGATAAAGCTATTGTCAGTCATTTAATGTGGAGGTAGTCGGTGAGCTTTCACTGGAAACTTCTTTCACTTACCTTGACTCTCACTGAACACCCTCCTCTCCATTCGATATTCCAGGAAGTATTTTGTCCCCTCTCCTCCTATCTTCGGGCGGATCCCCTCCTCAGGCTTAGAATGTTTTTATAATGATAGTCACAGCTTGTTGTATCCTTCCTTGGTCCTCAAATCTCCACAGAATTAATAAAGTAAATCTAGGTTTGAGTGAAATACAAACTAGGATTATTAAGGATGAAGATCATTACTGAATGACAAGTCGTGGTGCCAATTTCTATCTTTGAGCTTACATGTTTGTGGGCAGATTTAGAGTGACTTTGAGATTCATTACACCAAAATTGGATCCTAGACTTCTAGTGACCCAGTTATACTATGATTTCTAAACTAAATTGGGTAAATTTTCGAAATGGTTCAGCAATGATTCAAGAGAATGCATTTGGAAAACAATGCACTAAAGAGAATGCCTTTAATTTCAGGGAAAAGTTGGAAGTCTCAAGAAAACCTTAATTACCTCCTAATATATATAGTACGAGATAGGCTGACAGCATAATAAGTACTCCCTCCGTCCCACTTTTTTTGTCATGTTTGAAAAGTCAAACTTTTTAAGGGAACATCATTTATTATCTTGTCTATCTTTTAAAAATGTATAAGTTTCCAAAATTATCCTTAAAAAAATTTATCAAAAAATTGAATTAGTAAATTAATAGGGGTATAATAGGAACATTAGTAAATTAATGACTTTTATTTTTAGAAACAGGACAATATTTTGGGACATCTCAAAATGGAATAGAGGACAAAAAAAATGGGACGGAGGTAGTAAACCTTATTAATTTGTCAAGATTAAGGTTAATGATTGCGAAAAATGAAGAGTGAGACGGTTACAGTTACCTTCTTGAGACTTATTAAAATTACATTGATGTCTCTTGTATTTTTTATTTTACAAAGGCCTCCTTTGTTTTTCAAAATAAACTACAATCACCTCTTCTATCACTTAACACTATTAAATCCATGAAATGAATTTTAAAATTATTTATAAAATGTTTATATTTCAAGTTTTATTCCACTCTTGAAATGAAACTTCCATTTTCTAATCTAAATAATACCCTTCACCTCCATTACACTTTGAGATTTTGTGCTTACACCTATAAATAATACCCTTCACCTCCATTTCAAAGGATCTAGAAACCCCCCCTGCCAAAACTTATACAATTTTACCATTGGCCTAGTACCAAAGTAATAAGCAATGATTTTTTTTATATAGATAGAATTCTACTCTAACTTAATCTAAGTGTATATGTGTGTAAAACTTCCTTTTGAGATTTAAACCCCAGCCCTTGCCACCCACACCTCACATGCACTTATACTTGTGGAGTGACAATCACACCAAGTGTGCATAGTGGTAAAGACTTTTGAGAAAACTAGTGTTTCACTCACTAGTCCTAACTATCAATCTCACTACCAATCCCATCTTAACTCTTTGTAGTTGCTAATACCCTATCTTGAGCCTTGCTAAAATATTATACTTTCTATTTGGTTAAACAAAATGATGAAAATTGTTGCATTCTGATTGGAACGGTTGGAATTTCTCTTACTGATATGCAAACCGGAATAGTAATACCCTATGTTACACCTCAGATTAAATTTTGCCCAAATTTTGACCTATTTTGGCAGTTCTCGTCGATTTCAGCCAAAATTCGTCTTTTGCCTAGTATGAATTTTGGCCTTCCTAAACCTAAATGTGTCCTATTTTGCTGGGTCGCAACTCACAAACAACACTTCTCATTCTTTGATCTATGTCTCACTCTGGCATAAATGAGGTGAAAAAGAAGAAGAAGATGATGATGATGAGAATAAGAGAACAAGAGAGCACTGAGACTCGTGGTTGTTATAAGGAAGAAGATTGAAAGTCTGAAAGAGTAAGTGAGTAATGAAGAAATCTCGAAACAATACGCCAAAATAGACTGATAATTAAATATTATATCCTAATGGACAAACTGTAATGGATTTGAAACGATATTCCGAACATTAGCTGAACACACAAAGCTATGATGGACAACTGAGAGACAAGTCAACTAATTACCATCGGTTACTGCTAAGAAAGGAAGTAATGGACGATCACCATGACCCTTTCCTCTTTAACCTTTTATTTTCTTTGTGAATCACATGTTTTGGTATTTTGCTTGTTGCCTTTTGTTCTTCTTGTTCTTTGTATTTTATTTTCAATTATTGCATTCACATTGCACCCACAAAATCACCCATTCCTTTAGGACCGTTTGAATTAAGGGGGAGAGAGTGGGAGGGGAGTAGAGTAGAGGTGGCCAGAAATTAACCTAATTTTTTGCCAACTCTATTGTGGGTATTTTGGAAAAATGGTTGTATAAAATAAAAAAAGTATGTTCTTATTGTAAAATAGATGAAACATTTTACATGGACTGATGTGAATGCCCTAAAGGATTAAGGGCACGTCTAGTACACTAAATGAGAATTATAACAAGAATGGTAATCTTTAATACCTAGAAATAAAAAGTAATGGAATAAATAAACCTATATATAAGTTTGGTTGTGAGTTATAATATTAGAATTAAATTTAAGATTTATTTTAGGAAATATCTTACACACACAATTATATCTCCTTAATTTTTTTATTTTTTTATTTTTTGAAATTTGAGAGAGAGATGAAATTAGATCAATTTCTGGCCAACTCCCCTCTACTCCCCATTCCTCCCCTTCATTCCAAACAAGTCATTTAGAGGAGTGTGGAGGGTAGTGCCAGAGAAAAATGGTGTAATAAATTGAAAAAATAAAACAGCATACTCATTTGGGAAATACCTTCTAAAATATATATATATATATATATATATGAAAATGAAAATGGAAAGTGACAAAGTTTATCTCCAAACTAGTCAGAATTTTTTTTTTCAAACTTCGACTAATAAATTAGCATGATTATATATTTTGAAAATTGAATAATTGGATTGCATGTTCTTTATGTTCTTAACATGCACGTCAAATTTCATTCAAATCAGATATTAATTACTATTCAATGTATAAACGTATTTTTTATGCATAATTTAATTAAGACTACAAAAATTTGAAATTTAAATATTTGATTAATAACATAGTTATTGATTTTTGATTTTCTTGAAATTTTGCAAGCATAGAGAATATAATAATAAGAAATGCAATTTGAAAGTAAATTTGTCAAAAATCATATCCAATAAAAAGATATAAGAAAAGTTTGAAGGCTTTTCTTCAAAAAAAATTATAGAGAAACTTTGTTCAATGAAAAATTGAAAAAGTTATCAACATTAAATGCGGCCAAAACTTTCTTCAGCAGGGGCAAGACCACCAAGCATTTGGGAATGGCGGTGGAACCAATATAAAATCAACAACTTCTCCGTTAAATATTGAAGTGAGAATTTTGCTTTTTCACGAATATGTGAGATGTAAGGGTTGTACGTAATCAAATCAAGTCCACAACCTCTTTGTTAAGCATGTGTGTTAACTTGTTATATTGTGAGTTCTAGTTAGATTAACTGGTGAAGACTTTCTTAAAAAAAAAAAAACAAAAACAAAAAACAAAACAAATACAAAACAAAAAAACAAAAAACAAAAAAAACTTGTTATACATGAGATGGATTGCACTTAAAAAATCTAATTCCATTAATGGACCATCATGCTATTCTTGATAATGGATTACAGTTTCTTGAAAATGGCGGGGTGCCCTTTAAGGAGGTGAAAACAAAGAAATAAATAAAGCAATAAAATGTAATGTAATGATTTTTTTAAACTGTTAATCTTTGTTTATGGGAAGTGATTAGAAACAACAAAGTCTTACTTCTACTAGAGAAAGGAAAACAACTTAGCTAATAAAAGATAAACAACAAATGATCCTAATTCAATTAGGAAAGAATCCTAACTCAACTAGAAAAGGGAATAAAATCCTAATTTAACAAGCAAAAATAAAGAACATAAAATAAGATCCCATTTAAACTAGGAAAGAGGAAACAACATTAAAAAATAAAAAAAAAAAAAATAAATCTGCTAAACCAACAATTTGCATCAACATGCCTATGATTATTTATCATTTCGACCAATAGGAACTATCTTCAATTATATTTTAATTAATCATTTTTGGATCAATCAAAATTACATTGGAATTAATCTTATACATGCATGCCTATCAGTAGATATCATGTTTTCCAACCTTCGTTTAATCTCACCACCAGGGAAACCATCATTCTATGATGAAAGGAAAAATCAAACTTTTGATTATTATATTTTAAAAAGCTTAATTGAAAAATAAAACTTACAAGTCCTAACAAAAAAAAAAATCTCATATGCATAAATTGAACCACATGAATTAAAGGAATGGGGCATGAATTAAAGGAATGTCGAAAAGTGAGTACACATGATGCCAAAGACAGGCCATACGAGGAATGGATGAAAGCAGGATTTCGAGGCAGAGCAGAGACTTCAAGAACTGACCAGCAAAGCCCACATCGACAAAGAGAGCCGAACGTCCAAACTGATATTGCGCCGATGACAGATAGGCCTAAACGGAGCATGAATACAGATAGGGAAATGGCAAAGTTTCAGGAAATTGGAACGGAAAGCCTGACTCTACAATCATGGTGGGACCAGTTATTGAACCATCAAACCCATAAATGTGGAGGCCGAGAATCAAGGGAATGAACCACAGTGGCACCATCAAATTGATTCAGATTTTTCAAATTCAAAAGTGACTCCCACTGATAGCGTGATTTCCTCTAATTTGATTGAGGTGGTAGTCATGGATAAGGATACTGTCATCCTCAATCGTGACTTAATGGGGAAACAAGGTGAGCAAATATCTCCACCGGATTTTAAGGGATTAGAGATAGGTTTTGGTTGGTTGCGGTAACGTGGTAAGGGCCGGCCCAAAAGAAGTGATAATCAAGATAAAGGTGTGAGTCAATCTTTATAGCCCAAAAAAGTTGAGTCCACGGAGGAGTCTACAATTGGAAGCCCAAAAACAATGGGGAATTGGAAGAGGTAAGGGTCATCAAATAGCCCACGGCCCACAGCCTGACCCAGAAACCCGACGGCCCATTAGGCTAATGGGCGGCCCAGCCCGTTGTTATTGAGCCCTATGGGTAGCCCACTAGCCCAGTGGGTTAGGCCGTGGACTAGTTTTTATGCCCATGGGTACCCGGTGGGCTAGCCCAGTAGCCCAACTTGTTGTCCAACTCATTGGCCTAACCCGTTGCCCAGCCCAATAACTCATAATTTTTTTTTTTGATAAGTCAATAACTCATAATTCATAAAAAAAAAATATATATAGAAAGTGTATGAAGGATTGATCCTGAGATATTATAAAGGAATTTCTTAAGAGAACTCCTTCAACCACTAAGATACAAAGTAATTGTGCTAAACTTAGTTTACTAATATATATTTTTCTAGTAGTCTAGCAAATTTGAATTAATCATTTGACATTTTTTTTATTAAAGATAAAAATAAAAAACTATTTAAAGCCTTAATAAAAAAAAATAAATAGTTTCCATCAACAAAACAAAAAATAAATAGATTTGACTGTAAAAAAATTTGTAATTAAGTATAAATTCTTTAATTCTTTCATTTAAAAAAATAGATTGATTATTCCTTTATAAAAAATTGATTCTTTCCTTATAAAAAATAAAATAATATGCTAACGCAAGCCTATGAGTAGCCTATTAGGCCCAACCCGATAGCCCATCTCGCTAAAGACCAAATGGGCATTGCCCATGGGCAAGGTCATAGGCTAAGGTTTCTCTTTCGGCCCAGCCTGACCCGGCCCATTAACTAGTTAACAACTCATTATGCCCAGCCCATTATGCCCATGAGCCAAGTAAAAATGGGCTGGGCCGGCCCGACCCAGCCCATTGATGACCCTTAGGAAGAGGCTTACCACAAGATCTCAGATTCTTGTTCATGGATCAATTGTTGACATGGAACTTGGAATAAAAGGAAGCAAGCAGAAAATTTGATTAAGGAGGCTACGGGTGTTATGAGAAAAAAGAAGCATAGAATTGGGGAGAATGAGCAAGGTGTTGTGCGAACTATGGGATCGATGGAAGTTGCAGGGCAGCCATGTCAGGTATGAACACAATCCTAAGATGAAAAAAAAAAAAAAAAAAAAAAAAAAAAAACTCTTTATTTTGATGTCCATGTATATCAGGAAGATGTCGTTTGGCAGTTTTTTCAGGTTTCCTAAGCATCCAGGAGAAGATTCGCTTTTCTTATAGTAGTTTGGTTTTGAATTTTTTCTTTGTTTTCTTTGTTTGTTTTACGGTGTAATCGTGCTACTCTAGCATATGCTAGTATTGCAAAAGAGAAGAAAAGGGGGTCATATGTCCCTCTTTCTCTTCCCATTGTCTTTTATATTTCTTAATTAATAAAATCTACTATCGTTTCAACTCCCAAAAAAAAAAAAAAAAAAAAAAAAACCTTAAATAAGAGGGTGGATGCAGGTCCAAAGTCGTATTTATCTCTTAGATTGATCAGAAAATCAAGTTGGACTCAAACCGAATAAACTTGAGTCTCTTATAGTAAAATGCCAATTAGATTTTTAAAGTGCATCAAGTGCTAATAGGAACTCAAAAAACATCAAATGACACTTAGGTACTCTGTTTTGAAATTAAGTCTATATTTTAAAGTGCATCAAGTGCTAATTGGCACTCAAAAAACATCAAATACACATAAGTACTCTGTTTTGAAATTAATTCTTTTTTTTTTCTTGATTTAGTTGAGATGCAACTTGATCCAATCATTTTCATAGATAAATGCCAAATAATTTTAGCATTGAGGAGTATATAATTCACTCCAACTTATCTACCAAGGATTTTCACCTTTATAAATTGAGGAGGTATCCTCAATTTCAAAGCACATTCAACATTTGAGTCCAAGAGATAGATTTGGAGAAAGTGTCTTCAAATCCCTAAATTTATCTTGAATTAACTCCCAACGGCCTCCATAAATCTTAAACATAAAAGGGAAATATTAACGAGTGCCCTTAGGCACTTATTAATAATCCATTTAAAGAAAGTTTTTATGTGAAATGAAAAAAAAAAAAAAGCAATTAATATTTTGACAGCTTTTTTCATTTCCCATAAAAGTAGTATCAAAACTTTCCTAAAATATATTTAATAAGTGCCCTAATTGCACTTGTTAGCATGACTCAACATAAAATAGTCATATCATTTACTAAGCAAACATATTTATTGACAGACATTTAATAATTAAACTGAAAGTAGTTTATTATCCTTTTTTTTTTTTTTTTTTTGGTCAACAAAAGTAGTTTATTATCAAGTATATTTAATGAGTGCTAAGTCATTTAAAAGCAAGTATACTTAATGTTGCACATTAACTACACATATTTATTAATGTAAGAAAAATTGTTATTGTAACTCCTTTTTTTAAAGGTAATGCTACAATCACAAATTATTTTACAATATTTTTAAAAACTATTAATGTGACAAATTCTAATTAGTTCTTATCTAAGCCTACCACTAATATCACCTTTTCACTTACCAACAACCACTCACATCATCATCATTTTGTAAAAAGTTTATGAAATACTCCTTCCGTCCCAATTTGTTTGTTCTGTTTGAAAAGTCAAACTTTTTAAGGGAACATCATTTATTGTTTTGTTTGTCTTATAAAATGTATAAGTTTACAAAACTACCTTTAAATAAATTTATCAGCTTTTTTAAAAATAGTTATTCTTAATGAGGCAACTAAAAAGGTGCCCAATTAAATTTATTTTTTTAAATATTAGTTAGTTTTCTTTTGAAATAGTTTTGAAAATAAAGTAGTGGTATAATAGGAGCATTAATAAACTAATAATTTTTATTTTTAAAAACTGGGCAATATTTTGGGATATCTCAAAAATGGAATAGAAGACAAACAAACTGCGACGGAGGTAATAGTTTGTAACTTTAGCATATTCCTTTTTAAAACAAGCATGCTTTAGTGGAAGATATTACTTAATTATGATAAATTAATTACCATCAAGATATTTTATACACAAGTACATTTAATGTTGGAGCATTAATTATGTGTATTTATTAATGTAAGGTGAATTAATTAGTGCAAATATTAGACAAGCATATTATTGCAATACATTTTTTTTTTTATTGATTTATTGTAAGAAATTTAAAGGGAAATATTAACGAGTACCCTAAAAGCATTAGTTTAGGAATTATTTTTAAAAACATTTTATGGGAAAATGATAAAGCAATTAATTTTTCTATCAACTTTTTATACTTCCCATAAAATGATTTATTAACAATTGCTCTAAGGGAGCCCTTAACATGACCAAATTTAAAATCTAGATTTAGACAAATTTATTTTCTGATACATTTAATGAGTCAAGATATTTAATAATCAAGTATATTTAATGTTGAATATTTAACGAACCATCCGACTTAGGTTAATGAGTGCCAAAAATGAAAAGTAGAAAATTGCATTTACCTTCCCTAACTATTGAAATTACATTAAACTCCTTGTGTTTCTATGTTAACAAAATGTCATTGGTTTTTTTAAATAACAATTATCTTTCAAACAAAGTTTAGCTACAAAATTATTTGTAACCTAATGCTATAATCTTACTCAATAAAATAAACATTACTACATATTTTAAAAATCTAACTGTTAAATTGCATGTTTGTTACGCTCTTAATATACATGTCAAATTTGTGTCAATAGAATATTATTTACTATATGATTTATAAGTTTATATTTTATGCATAATTTTAAATTACAAAAACTTTCAATTTAAACAATTTATTGATGACATAGCTATTGATCTTTAGTTTTCTAGAAATTTGCAAGAATGAAGAATATAAAAAGAAGATGGATCCAAGGGTAGATTTGTCAAAATTCACTTCCAATAAAAGATATTAAGTAAGGTTGTGTAACCTAAAACTACAACAAATTTTGTAACTAAATTTTGTCATTACCTTTCTTACGACTTAAAACCATAAATCCACTAAAGGAACTTTAAAAATGATTATAAAATTTGAATATTTTTGCTTTAATCCTTCTTTTTAAACGGAATTCCCATTTTATTATCTATTACTAAGGGGCTAAAAAGCAAATAGGGAAATATTTAAATCCATAACCATAACAAGAAAAGGTCAAGAAATCAACATTTCGAGTTTCAATTTATCCCATTAAAGAAATATAAGATTTCCCATCAAGAAATAACATTCTTCTTAAAAAAATCATCAAAACCTTACGGTGGAGCACTATTTTCCTTGCTTAGCAAATTTGAGCTAGATCAGGAGTTACGCATAAAATTGCAAGAAGCATTCACATAGTTCATTGAATTGCAATCGTTTTTTTTTTTTTTAAATAATTGTATGTTTACAAAAATAATGAATGGCAGAGGCCGAAGGGTATTTCCACTATTTTGGTAGAAATTTCTTTAATTGTATCCTTTCATCATTGCCAATTATCCTTTATCAATACATGGGGGGACTATCGATCCAACCATTTTGGAGCTTATTGTTAACCTTTAGATGAAAAGAAGGTAAAAATGAAATAAAGAAGTTGAAAAACATTGCTTAAAGTGCTAGTGGATCACTAAGCATGCATGAGGCTATTGGGGGGAGGGGATTTATCTTGCTATTTGTTTGGCACCAAAGCCAGTGACAAAAAAACTATCAACATTCCTCCCTATAATTCTTGAGAAATCTTAAATTCTTTGATGGCCTATTTTGAATCTTGCAACATTGATTCTTGAACTTTTTCGATTTATTTATTTATTTATTAAATTTGGATTAAAAGAAATCTCTCTTTTTTCTTTTGGATGATTTTAAGAATTTTTTTTTATATATATATATAAAATTCCAGTTGGAAAGGAAGGGTGAGAATGAAAATATACAAAACTTAAATTAATTTTTCATTAGTAAATTAATGTTCTCAAACAACAGGGAGTTGGGTGTAGCTCATTTTGAAAATCTATGGAGGTTTGTGTACAATTCAAAACAATGGAGTATTTAGTATAATTAAGCAAAGTTGGCAGAGGTTAATGCAATTTTCCTAATTTAAAATTAAGGTGCATTTAATACAGGTAACAGTCACATAGAATTTGAACAAGCTTTGTATACCATGCTATACCTGCAATTGGGCAACCTCTAGCTATAAAAGTGAAAGGGCAATACATTTCAGGAGTAAACAAATATCTTCTCTAAGCACCATAAAAATGAACAAATGATGGTATCCCAATTTTATTGTTTTGTGCTTGTCCTTCTCATAGCCTTTGACCTAAGTAGTTCTTCTACGTTGACATCGAACAATTTTGCTAAACACCATGTACGAATCATCAACAACCTCAACAACAAACTCCTTTACTACCATTGTAAATCTGGAGATGATGATTTAGGCATTAGAACTCTTCAGCCCAAAGGAGCGTGGAATCTCTTTTCGCCTCCATTGGATAGCTTCAACACTTTTCTACTGCTATTTTGGTACGACAACTTCTATGCTGCTTTTGATGTGTATTCAGCATATCTTGCAAAGGTTGGGGTGGGAACAATTACTATTGGACAGTACAGGAGGATGGATTCTACTTATATTATCCAAAGTTCGCTCAGAATATAAAGGTGCATGATTGGTAACAATAATTATGAATTTGACGAAAAGTTTGCAAATCTAAATAAATAAAAAGTTATGATTAGACGGAAGATTTATATGGATTTTGAAACGTAGTTCAAATGGTAGTGTTGTTGACATCAATATTAGCGTGATATCTGTTTTCTTTTTTATTAAAAATCATTTCATAAGATGAGATCTATAGACCTTTTTTCCTTCAAAATTCATGTTTGTGGAAATTCAACCTTCATCTAAGTCACATTCAGCAAAGTAAGAATAATCAAGGGTTGATATAGGGTCAGGGATATACTTTAGCAAACCTTATTGTTGATGATACGTTTTGTGCTTTATGGGTCTTATTATTGTTATTATTATTAGGCTATATTATAAAATTGGTCTCTATCTATTAAATTATATCTCAATTTGGTTTATAATCTTTCAATTGTGTTAATTTGATCTCTAACTTTTTAGTATTGTGTTAAATTGTCCATACCATTAAGTAATGAATGAAAAATGCTGATATGGCAAATTTTCAAAATAAATATTATTTTCGTTCGCATGAATGGCCATGTGTATTGCCACGTCAACAATAAAAGAAATTAAAAAAAAATTATCCTCAATGGCCTTTGTGTTCATACTTCATAGAAATCCAAGAGATCAAACACAGCAAGTCTCAGTCTGGCATAAGCTTTCCTTGATTAACACCATGACTGAACACAAAAAACTCATCAAAGATATTCCTTTGCCAAAAGAAAACTGAAAAGCACGCAATGATCCACAACACAATGTGTTAAAAACAATGCTATCGATACCCTTTGATGATGCAACAGGTGTGATATATTTCTTTGATTTTACAGTATTGATCTCATATTCGATTTTGGATGTGTTTGCATTTGTTTCCTTGGCTTATTTTCTTCTTAAAAGTTACAAAAAACTTGTGTTTTACTCCAATTTATATTCAATTGATTGCCTAATTGAAGGAGCTTGAAGAGTTTCGGTCATGGAGAGAGAGAGTTAGAATGAATTAGAAAATGCTGATATTTATAATATATAATGCGACATGGCAGTCATTTTTTTTTTTTTTTTTTTTTTTTGGAGAAGGTGCAACATTGCAGCTTATGTGAAAGTCATGTAGCATAAAAATAATATTTTAATTTGACCGTTAGCCATGTTAGTACTCTTCATTCTATCACTTAACGGCCATGTTTATTTTAACACAATATCAAAGGTTAGGAATCAAACTGATACAATTAAAATTAGGTATGTACAAAATGAAATATGGTGTGAATGATAAAAACCAACTTTGTAATTTACCCTTATTATTATTATTATTATATAACCAATAGGTTGATGGTATGTAGTGATTATATATAATGAAAGTAATGTTAGAAATGAGCTTATATAAAAATGGTATTGCACCCATTAAAACTTAAAATCTTAATATAAAAAATCATGGTTCAACTAGGAAAAATAAAAGAACATAAACTAAGATCCTTTTTTTTTCTAATTAACTTAAAATAAGATCCTAATTAAACTAGGAAAGAGGAAACAACATAAAATAATAAAAGTTATTTTAGAATCAACATGCTAATGATTATTTATCATTTGGACTAATAGGAATTATTCTCTAGTTATATTTTAATTAATCATATTATGACTAATTAAAATTTAATTGGAATTCATTCTCAAAAATTAAATTAAATTGGAATTAATCTTATGCATGCAAGCCTATCTAAAACAATGTTTTGTAACCTCCGTTTAATCTCACCACACGCAAAACTGTTAATCTATCATTAAAGGAAAATCACAATTTTGATCATTGGATTTTCAAAAGCTTGATAGGAAAAAAAATGTAGAACTTCTAACAATCAAAAAAAAAAAAAAAAAAAAAACATCTCATATGCAGATTAAGCCAACCAAATTATGATTTTAACGTTTGATATGCATTCCAATGATTAGGTTTTGGTTCTTGCAATTATTAATTTGAATTTAATTATGCAAGATAATTTCATTAAAGCAAAGCTTAAATAAGAGTGTGGTAAACATTTAAATTTAATAAGTATCTCTTGGCATTATCTTACTTGAAATAGGATACAAATAGGTCCAAAGTCGTATTTATTTCTTTTTTTATTCAGAAAACTAAGTAAATCAAACTCAATAAACGTGAGTGTCTTAGTCAAAATGCTAATTGACACTTTAGCTAGTGCATCAAGTGCCGATTGGTAGTGAAAAAAAAAAAACGCTTAAGCGCTATGTTTCAAAATTAAGTCTTGTTCTTGATTTTGCTTAGATGTAACTTAATCCAATCATTTTCAAATAAAATGCCAAATAATTTTAGCATTGAGAAGTCAGTAATTCACTCTAACTCATCTGCCAAAGATTTTCCCCTCTATAAATGGAGGAGGGATCCTCAATTACAAAGTACATTTAACATTTTAGTATGAGAGAGAGATTTTGAGTAAGAGCTACTAGGTGATTTTTTATTTTTATTTTTATCAATCACGGTAGTCTTCCCTCTTACAAGCCTAGAAAATTCTAGCTTTAGAATCTCTAAATTTATCTTGAATTAACATCCAATCATCTTCATAAATCTTTTTATTATTATTTTTTTATACAAAATAGAATCTCATTCCTAAAGACTTAAACACCAGCCCTTAAACAAAAAATAGTCATTGCATCATTTATTAAGCAAACATATTTATTGACAAACAATAAATAACCAAACTAGCTAGAAACAGTTTATTGTAATAATTTTAATATCTAGATTTAGACAAATTTATTTTCAAATACATTTAATAAGTCAAAACATTTAATAATCAGGCATATTTAATGCTGGGTATTTAATAAACAACATTTATTACGACTTAAGTTGACAAGTGCCAAAAATGAAAAGTGAAAAAATTGTACTTACCTTTCCAAAGATTTGTTGAAATTATATTGACCACCCCTGTATTTTTAATTATACAAAAACCTCTTTAGTTTTGCAAAATAAACTACAGTCACCTCTCTTCCAACTTAACACTGTTAAATCCTATTTCAAAAAAAAAAAAAATGTTAAATCCATTAAATGAATTTTAAAAATAATTTATAAAATTTTTATATTTCCTCTTTATCCTCCTTTTCAAATGAAATTCTTATTTTAAAATCTATAACTAATGGGTTAAAAAAAAAAGGAATTATTTTACTCGAAATTTTATAAACAACCTAGTTTCAAAAAAAAAAAATTTATAACAACCTAAAATAAGAAAAGTTCAAAAAATCAATATTGCAAGATTCAAGTAATATAATATTTCCCATCAAGAAATCACGTTAGGAAAATCGTAAAAAACTTATGGTGGAGTACTATTTTTTCCCGCTTAATAAATTTGAGCTACAAATAAAAGAACGAGAAGTGTTCGCATAATTCAACGAGTTGCAACAGTGTTCTTTCTAACTGTATGTTTGCAAAAACTAATGAAGGGCAGAGGTTAAAGGCTGTTTTGGAGGAAATTGCTTGAATTGTAA